>NC_025999.2:15697906-15948421 GCF_000442705.2 Elaeis guineensis | reverse complement strand
GAAGATCAGTCCTATCTAAGATCCTATAGAATTGGATGAGCTGTTGGGAATAGTATCCCAAAGCCAATCATCAGTCTGTTGACGGTTGTGCTCATTCTTATATTAGTATATGAATTATAAATAAATAAAAGTTATTTTGGTATTTTTCATCACAAATTGTTTCATCTTCTAATGAACTCCTGTGTTGTGGTGAAGTCCTTAGGACTATTTAGACTCGACAAAAGAGGATTTATCGTTTAGTCCTTAAACCAGTTCGCGATCAAATGATACGTTGTTACCAAGGATGACAATGTTTATCAAGCATAGATCGTTGTGTGCCATATGGATTGGTTATCCTCTTAACCAAGGAGTATGGAGACACTGGTATGGTATACAGGTGAGATATAAGGGTACATCTGTACTGAACGTGACTGACTCCGGAGCTTTTTTTGCTATCAAGATTTGCTCCGATGGGATATGGGTATAACTGTCCCTCCGACCTGAGATCACCATGGTGACTTGCAAGTAACTCACTGCACTTAGGCACTGGACTATCTGAATTTCTAATTCAGTGATAGAAGGATGCTGGGTGTAGTCAAGTACTTGACTTATCGATACGTGTGTCAAGATGGGATTGACCACTCCAGTTTAAGAGCTGTATACAGTCATGTTTCAATTTAGCAAAATCTTGACCAGGGCAGTCCTAGTGAGGAGTCACAGGACTGTTTGAGTTGAGCACGATTCGGATGATCTAATCAGGATTGACAGTTTAACCCTAAGTCATCCTAAACACAGGGGTCAAAAGAGATGAATTATACAGTAACCATATTCACGTAGGTTCTGAATGTTGCGATTGTGACTATTCGATCAATCCAGACGTCGGGTACCATTGCTAGATGGTCACTTCGATTAGTACAGGAATTGGTTCCTATGCTACCGGCTTAGGTTCGAACCTGCGGGGTCACATACATTAGAGGTTCCTATCTGATCTGATGGCTGATAAAAAGTCCTAATGCTCATGGACTTTGAGTCCTACGTATCTGTAACTCTGTGATCAAGAATCAGGATTCTCTAATCATGAGTTTCACATATTTTGGGTACAGGGGTCAAGAGTCCCACTTGTTTGGGACTTTTTGATCAGGGTTTCATATCGATGAACTCTGATGCCCGATTGCTCATTGGATTTGGATTCAATATTTATGAGAGATTTAATTAGTAATTTGATCATTAATTAACTCAATTTGATTAAGTAATTATTTTTGAATCAAGTCCAATTGATTGGATTCAGTTAGGTTTGACTCGATTAGGTTAAGTGTTGACCTAATCGCTAAGGTGTTTTGGTCACTGATTTGATCAGAGATTGAGCTTAGTCAATTTCTGATTTGATTAAGATTTTATTGAGCTTAATTAAGTCTAATTAAGTTGGATTTAACTTAGTCTAATTGTGCCTAACCTATTTTGATTAGGTTGGCTCAATTAGGTTCAAACCACCTTAACTAATCTCCCTGCGCCACCTCACTTCTCATGCGCCCATTTGAATTCACGAGAAACAACTTCTCATAAATTTTCTTCCATGCAGAAGCCATCCCATGCCCCTCCATTTATGCACCATTTATTTGGATAAAAATGGTTGGTTGGCCATTCAAATTCAAAAGAAGTTTGAATTTGAATGGGGCAACCAACTCCATGTGCCAACTTGCCTTATCCTCTTTTGTGCACCATTTGCTTTACACGAGAAAGAGTTTCTCTTGTAAACTCTCCATGCACAAGAGAGCCCATGCCCCTCTCTTCTCATGCGTAGAGTGGATAGGAATGAGTTGGTTGGCATTTGAATTCAAATTCGATTTGAATTCAAATGAGCAACCACTTATCTTTATCCTCTCACGCGGTAAAAATACTGCAAAGATGCGGTCTTGCATCATTTTAAAAAAGAAGATAAGATAGAGCGTGCACATAAGATATCTGAGAGAAAAGGGTGGCGTGAGAGAGCTTTCTTGCATGAAAAAAGAAAAGAAAAGGAGAGAAAAGAAAGAAACAAGTGGGCGCAAGTTTCTTCGGAGTGTACCCTAGGGTTTTGGCTTAGGGTTCGAGAAGTGAGAACGTGAGCTACGAGTGTCGTAAGCCCACTAAACTTCAGGAAGAGCATCATCAACCTCTTAAGTATATCTGCTGATGATCTGGAGCATCCGAGGAATCGACAGATCAAGATCGAAGGAGTTCGATAAACATCGACCGTCAAAAGGATTCAGCCACGAACTAGTATTCGTGAGGAGCCGATCAGATCGGGAGCTTTGTGTGGATGATCCGTAGAGATCAGACACACTATGTGGCTAGATTACGATGATCAGACTCTCCCGACAGTGATCAGATTACGTCGATCAATTACCCGCACAAAGGTAATGTGTTCTGAACACATAACAGTAAAATATTTTCTGTAGAAGTTTGAATTTCAAATTTAAATGCATGCTATGTATATATCATATTTAGATCTTTGTGTAAGATTTATATATATTAATTAATTAGATTAATTAATAATTTTCACTGTAAAATTGTAATTTAAAAAAAAAATTAAAATTATCGTTTTACTCCTGCACTAAAATTTACTTCAAATGGTATCAGAGCAGGTTCTAAAATATGATATATATATATATATATATATATGCATGCGTAGATTAAGTTGTAATCTAAAAGTTTAAATTTAAAATTTAAAATTCAAAAATTTAAAATTTAAAATTTAAAATTTATTTGAAATTCAAAATTTAGAAATTTGAAATTCAAATTTTGAAATTTAAATTTTGAAATTTAAAATTTGAAATTTAAAATTTAAAAATTTAAAATTCAAAATTTAAAATTTAAAATTTAAAATTTGGTTGAAATTTCAAATTTGAAATTCAAAAATTTAAAATTTGAAATTTGTTTAAAATTTAAAATTTGAAATTTAAATTTTGAAATTGGTATATTTAGATATACTTGATCCAAGTAGCAAGTAGTCTAATTGGGTTGGTTGCCATGGTCGTCCGATCATAGAAGAAAAGTAGGGTTTAAAGGCTCTCTCCTCCCATTCGATGGGGTTCTCCTATGACGGTAGGGGTGCCGCTGTAATTATATCCCATGCAGACAAAGCAGCGAAAGAAATTAATTATAAAAGTTTAATTGTGAAATTTATCATGAATGTGTTAGATTAGATCTAAAGGAATATTCATGATTTATTTTGATTGAGTTATTTTCTATTATATAATTAGTAATAGGATTGCTGTCTATGAAATGTGCTGATTTGTTTGTGAAATGAGTCAACACATTTGGTGAACAAAAAATAAAATCTTTCAAATTTAAAAATTATTTTCGAAATATCAAACCCTGATCCATCAGCCCAAATACTTAATTAAAAGAATTAAGTGTTGTCTAGTTGGTCTAGAATTGTGAATTAAGACCTAAGACAATTGCATAAACTTGTGGGTCAATGGGTTAGATGGATTAGGTCCATAATTAGATTGGACCTAAGGTTAGCTTAAAGAAATGGACTAAATTAGAGTAATTGATCAAATCTAATCAAAAGTTGAATTAGATTATGTCAAGGACACTTTAGACTCAACTCCAATAGTTGTAGTTGAATGGGTCCATGTCTTTAACTTGACCAAGATGGATTTAATTCATGGCTACGCGATGGAACCCTATTTACTAAGTTGATCAAATTAAAACTAATGAACCGGTTGGTGTTTAAGGCAAGTTCGGCAGTTTGACCAGTGGTTTTTAAGTGGGAGCTACTCGCATTGATTCGATCTCTGACGAGTTAATGGCATATCCCCACCACTGATCTCACTTAACTGGCCAACCTGGTGAGTTAGGTTTTGATTAGATCACTTGGTGATTAGGGCTCACCCATGTCATTAGGTAAATCAGTGTGACTGATTTAGGTGCTCCTAATACCAGCTTTAATTAAATCTTTTTTTAATCTGACTTGGTGAAGTCAGTGGAAGGATTGAAATTGGTTGGTTAATTTCTTCTAATCTATCCTTTAATAAAATCCTCAAAAATTATTAGGTCCCTAAAATGATTAAGTTATAGTGATAACTAAGTCATAGCCTCCCATTAAGTGAGTGATAATGAGTCCATTAGTTTAATAATCACTGGAGGCCCAAAGGCCTGGTGCTTATTGACTAATGAAATTATCATTCATAGTATGATAATTTGGTTGAGTCTTTCTGATGGTGGTCAGATTGGCCGGCCAAAGTCGGGTCTGATCATTTATTGGTCCGATTCACCAAATTAAGTTATGTTAATGGTTGGACCTAACCAGATCTTTTCAGTTGAGGCCAAAGCCTACTGATTAGGTTCTGGGGCAAAATTAATTACTAGAAGTTGTTTAGAGAAACAACTGGTTATGAACCTACCCATAGATGCACATGGGTTGACCAACCAAAGTTGGGCTCGTGTGTAGTCTGTATGGATTCTAGTACCCACTAAGGAATTAAAGTAATTCCTCGAATTGGAGGTTGAGGCTACCAATTCATAAAAATACTGGGAGAAATTTTAGACTAAAGTCCAAGTCTTTAATATTAATAATTTATATACTAATAGAGGTCTGGTTTTCCTTTATGCAGCTATGGCCATTACCCTGTCGCTCCGGTCATTATTAGATAATGACAAGCTCATGGGACCTAATTTCGATAGCTAGTATCAAAAATTGAAAATCATCTTTGAGCATGAGCGGATCCTTTATGTAGTAACAGATCTGACACCTGAGGAGCCAGCTCCGAACGTTAGAGGGACGGTCTGAGATGCTTACCAGAAGTGGCTCAACGACTGCACCACCGTTCGGTGTATAATGCTAGCGGCAATGAATGATGAGTTCAGTCGTAGATTCGAGAATGCCCAGCCACAGGAGATGTTTCAAATGTTGAACGACTCCTTTGGCATGCCTGATGATGTTGAAAGGCACAAAACTAGTTGTGCCATTTTCAATGCTCGGATGAGGGATGGGGCCTCAGTCACTGATCATGTACTGTACATGATCGAAATGATTGAGCATCTAAGTAAACTGGGCTTTCCCTTGCACGAGCAGCTCGGTAAGGATGCGATCCTTAATTCTTTGCCCAAGTCCTTCTTCCTCTTCCTTACTCATTTTCGGATGACAAAGCCTGCAGTGAACTACCACGGCTTGTTGGGGTTGCTGTAGAACTTTGAGAAAGACCACCAGCTCCATAAGGAGTCGGTGAATGTTGTGGGAGGGTCTTCTTCTGGTCGTCGATTTTTTGAGAAAGAAAAGAAGAACAAGAAGAAGAAGAACAAGAAGGTGCAGCCACATGCTGGGACGTCGGCACAGGATCAGACCAAGAAGCGCAAGCCCGACCAGAGCCAGGCAGAGTGCTTCTTTTGCAAGAAGCAGAGGCACTAGAAGAGGAACTGTTCTCTATACATTGCCTCCCTGGACCCGAACAGGCCGAAGAAGAAGCAAGGTAATTATATGATAACACCTTGCAACATTTTCATTTATGATACTACTGCCTAGGTATTAGATACCGAAAGCCCTTATCATATCTGTAATTCGATGCAGGATCTGCAGGTCAGTAGGAGATTTGATGAAGACGAAAGGTTCCTGAACGTTGGAGATGGAAGCAAAGTTCCAGTTCTAGCTTTAGGAATTATGAACCTGGTAATCAATTCTCGTAATGTAATTCTGAGTGAATGTCATCATTGTCCAAGCTTTTTATTAAATATTATTTCTGTAGGCCTTTTGGCCATGTATGGTTATGAATTTTTAATAAAAAGAAATGTTTGCAATATCATTTTGAATGGTGTTACAATGTTTGTTGGACAACTAAATAATAGAATTTACTTACTATCACAGCCTGTTAATGTGGTTCAAACCTCCGGTAAACACCCTAGAATAGATAATGTGTCAGAAGTCTACCTTTGGCACTGTAGGCTAGGTCATATCAATAAGAATCGGATAAACAGGTTGGCTCAAGAAGGAATTCTTGAAGTTGGTGATTGTGAATCACTTTCAACTTGTGAGTCCTGTCTTCTTAGGAAGATGACCAAGTCACCTTTTACTGGAAAAGGTGAGCGAGCCAGTGAACTCTTGGGTCTGGTACATTTTGATATATGTGGACCCATGAGCTCAAGTGCAAGAGGTGGATATTTCTACTTCATAACCTTCACAGACGACCTATCGAGGTATGGGTATGTCTACTTAATGAAGCATAAGTCGGAGTCGTTTGAAATATTCAAACTATTCTGAAATGAGATAGAAAAATAAATTAAGAAGTGTATTAAAACTCTTCGATCTGATCGAGGAGGTGAATACCTTTCCAATGAGTTTCTGACATATCTTGGGGAGAATGAGATTCTCTCTCAGTGGACTCCTCCTGGAACACCACAACATAATGGTGTGTCTGAAAGGAGGAATCGGACCTTGTTGGACATGGTTCGATCCATGATGGGGTTTGCTGGTCTGTAGATCTCCCTCTGGGGATATGCACTCGAATCGACTTGTTACCTTCTAAATAGGGTTTCGAGTAAGTCTGTAACCAAAACACCATATGAGATATGGATAGGACGTAAGCCAGTACTCTCGCACCTTAGGATTTGGGGGTGTCTGGCTTATATTAAATATTTAATTACGAACAAGCTTGGACCTAGGTCTGACAAGTGTTATTTCATAGGATATCCAAAAGAGATCAAAGGGTATTATTTCTACCTAGCTGATGAGTAAAAGGTGTTTGTTAGCCTTAAGGCAATCTTTTTGAAAAAGGAGTTCCTTGGTGAATAGACTGTTGCCTCTAAGGTTGAACTTGAGGAAGTTCGGCAAGTGGAAAAACTGACACAAGTAGCTGAACCTGAATTGGATTTGGTTAGATCAAATCCGGAGCCCATTGTTCCTGCATCCTTAAGGCGATCTGGTAAAGTACCATGTCAACCGGATAGATATTATGATTTCTTGATCTAGGACGGCGATCCTGTCGAACTTGATGAAAATGATGAGGATCCAATCACCTACATGGATGCAATGCAGAGACCTGACTCTGAGAAATGGCTAGAGGCCATGAAATTCGAAATGGAGTCCATGAAGGTCAACGATGTGTGGACATTGGTTGACCCACCCGAAGGAGTAAAATCCATAGGGTGTAAGTGGGTCTTCAAGAGGAAGAGGGGCACAGACGGAAAGGTGGAAACCTATAAAGCCTGTTTGGTTGCCAAGGGATATCGTCAATGTTATGGTATAGACTATGACGAGACATTTTCTCCTGTGGCAATGCTTAAATCTATTCGGATTATGCTTGCGATAGCTGTCCATTTGGACTATGAAATCTGGCAGATGGATGTGAAAACAGCTTTCCTAAATGGAGAGCTGGACGAAGAGGTGTATATAATACAACCTGAAAGATTCACATCCACAGATGAGTCTAAGGTGTGCAGGCTACAGAGGTCCATTTAAGGACTTAAGCAAGCATCCCGAAGTTGGAACATACGTTTTGATAGGACGATCAAGACGTATGGCTTCGTTAAGAATGGAGAAGAGCCCTGCATTTATAAGTGGGCTAATGATCCAGTAGTTGTATTTCTTGTATTGTATGTGGATGACATTCTCTTAATCGAGAATAATGTCCCTGCATTACAGAGAATAAAGATTTGGCTGTCATCACAGTTCTCCATGAAGGATCTGGGAGAAGCTTCCTACATCTTAGGGATGAGGATCTATAGGGATAGATCTAAAAGGTTGCTTGGCTTATCTCAGTCCACGTATATTGATACTATGCTGAAGAGATTTAGCATGGAGAATTTCAAGAAAGGCTATCTACCGATAGGCCATGGAATTTCTCTCTCGAAAAGGGATTGTCCGACAACACCTCAAGAGAGAGAGCGTATGGGTAGAATTCCATATGCTTTGGCAGTGGGATCTATCATGTACGTTATGACATGTACATGACCAGATGTAGCATACTCACTAGGGATAGTGAGTAGATACCAATCTGATCCAGGGGAGAATCACTGGAAGGTTGTTAAAACCATCCTGAAGTATTTAAGAAATACTAAGGACCAGTGGCTTGTTTATGGTGAATCAGACTTGAGACTTATGGGGTTTACAGACTCCAGTTTTCAGTCTGATCACGATGATAGTAAGAGTGTATCGAGATTTATTTTTACCCTTAATGATGGGGCTGTCTGTTGGAAGAGTTTCAAGCAGCACACTGTGGCTGATTCAGTTTGCGAGGCAGAGTATGTCGCTGCATCAGATGCTGCCAAAGAAGTGGTGTGGCTGAAAAAATTCATCACCGAGCTCGGAGTAGCACCCTCCCTTGTTGGTCCAATTCTGCTCTACTATGACAACTCTGGAGGCATTGCTCAGGCGAAAGAACCGAAGGCACACCAGCGGACGAAACATATTCTGTGCCGCTACCATCTTATCCTGGAAATCATGGATCGAGGTGACGTCGATCTTCAGAAGATCGACGGGAAGGAGAACTTGACTGACCCATTCACTAAAGCCATTGTGATGAAGGAGTTCGATGACTTCAAGTCGAAGATTGGTATTAGATACTGCACTGATTGGCTTTAGGCCAAGTGAGAGATTGTTAGGAATAGTATCCCAAAGCCAATCGTCAGCCTGTTGACGGTTGTGCTCATTCTTATATTAGTATATGAATTATAAATAAATAAAAATTATTTTAATATTTTTTATCATAAATTATTTCATCTTCTAATGAACTCCTGTGTTGTGGTGAAGTCCTTAGGACTATTTAGACTCGACAAAGGAGGATTTGTCGTTTAGTCTTTAAACCAGTTCGCGATCAAATGATACGTTGTTACCAAGGACGACAATATTTATCAAGCATAGGTCGTTGTGTACCATATGGGTTGGTTGTCCTCTTAACCAAGGAGTGTAGAGACACTGGCATGGCATACAGGTGAGATATAAGGGTATATCTGCACTGAATGTGACCGACTTCGGAGCTTTTTTTTGCTGTCAAGATTTGCTCCGATGGGATATGGGTATAACTGTCCCTCCGACCTGAGACCGTCACGGTGACTTGCAAGCAACTCACTGCACTTAGGCACTGGACTATCTGAATTTCTAATTCAGTGACGGAAGGTTGTTGGGTGTAGTCAAGTACTTAACTTGTCGGTGCATGTGTCAAGATGGGATTGACCATTCTAGTTCAGGAGCTGTGTACAGTCGTATTTCAATTAAGCAAAATCTTGATCAGGATAGTCCTAGTGAGGAGTTACAGGACTGTTTGAGTTGAGCATGATTCGGATGATCTAATCAGGGTTGACAGTTTAACCCTAAGTCGTCCTAAACACAGGGGTCAAAAGAAATGAATTATACAATAACTATATTCACATAGGTTCTGAATGTTGCGATTGTGACTATTCGACCTATCCGGATATTGGGTACCATTGCTAGATGGTCACTTCGATTAGTACAGGAATTGGTTCCTGTGCTACCGGCTTAGGTTCGAACCTGCGGGGTCACACACATTAGAGGTTCCTATCTGATCTGATGGTTGATGAAGAGTTCTAATGCTCGTGGACTTTGAATCCTACATGTCTGAAACTCTGTGATCAAGAATCAGGATTCTCTAATCATGAGTTTCAAATATTTTGGGTACCAGGGTCAAGAGTCCCACTTGTTTGAGACTTTTTGATCAGGATTTCATATCGATGGACTCTGATGCCTGATTGCTCATCGGATTTGGACTCAGTAATTATGAAAGATTTAATTAGTAATTTGATCACTAATTAACTTAATTTGATTGAGTAATTATTTTTGGATCAAGTCCAATTGAATTGGATTCAGTTGGATTTGACCCGATTAGGTTAAGTGTTGACCTAATCGCTAAGATGTTTTGGTCACTGATTTGATCAGGGGTTGGGCTTAGTCAATTTCTGATTTGATTAAGATTTTATTGAGCTTAATTAAGTCTAATTAAGTTGGGTTTAACTTAGTCTAATTGTGCCTAACCTATTTTGATTAGGTTGGCTCAATTAGGTTCAAACCACCTTATCTAATCTCCCTGCGCCACCTCACTTCTCATACGCCCATTTGAATTCATGAGAAACAACTTCTCATGAATTTTCTCCCATGCAGAAGCCATCCCACATCCCTCCATTTGTGCACCATTTATCTGGATAAAAATGGTTGGTTGGCCATTCAAATTCAAATGAAGTTTGAATTTGAATGGGGCAACCAACTCCATGCGCCAACTTGCCTTATCCTCTTTTGTGCGCCATTTGCTTTATACGAGAAAGAGTTTCTCGTGTAAACTCTTCACGCACAAAATAGCCCATGCCCCTCTCTTCTCATGCGTAGAGTGGATAGGAATGAGTTGGTTGGCATTTGAATTCAAATTCGATTTGAATTCAAATGAGCAACTACTTATCTTTATCCTCTCATGCGGTAAAAATGCTGCAAAGATGCGGTTTTGCTCTATTTTAAAAAAGGAGATAAGATAGGGCATGCGCACAAGATATCTGAGAGAAAAGGGTGGTGTGAGAGAGCTTTCTTGCATGAAAAAAGAAAAGAAAAGGAGAGAAAAGAAAGGAACAAGTGGGCACAAGTTTCTTCGGAGTGTACCCTAGGGTTTTGGCTTAGGGTTTGAGAAGTGAGAACGTGAGCTACGAGTGTCGTGAGCCCTCCAAACTTTAGGAAGAGCATCATCAACCTCTCAAGTGTATTTACTGACAATCCAGAGTATTCGAGGAGTCGGTAGATCAAGATCGAAGGAGTTCGATAAACATCGGCCATCAAAAGAGTTCAGCCACGAACTAGCATTCGTAAGGAGCCGATCAGATCGAGAGCTTCGTGTGGATGATTTGCAGAAGTCAGACATACTGTGTGGCTAGATTGCGATGATCAGACCCTTCCGACGGTGATCAGATTGCGGTGATCAACTACCCGCACAAAGGTAATGTGTTCTGAACACATAACAGTAAAATGTTTACTGTAGAAGTTTGAATTTCAAATTTAAATGCATGCTATGTATATATCATATTTAGATCCTTGTGTAGAGTTTATACATATTAATTAATTAGATTAATTAATAATTTCTACTATAAAATAGTAATTTTGAAAAAGTTTAGAATTATCGTTTTACCCCTGTACTAAAATTCACTTCACTGTCCACGTACATCACCCAAGAATCATCATTAGCCTTCGAAGGGCCCTTTTCGATTAGAGCATGCGGCTCAGCCTCTTCTTGTTCAATTGGCTCATCTAGAATGGTGCACTTAGTTATGAAGTCGGCCAAGATCAAAACCTTGATGGATGATCGAGGCCGATACTGAATGTCGAACTCAAAAAGCTCAATTGCCCATTTCACAATCCACCTGGACGTGTCTAGCCGATGAAGGATGCTCTTTATCAGTTGATCTGTCGAGAGGATGATGGTGTGAGCTTGAAAGTAAGATTGGAGCTTTTGGACCGCAATAAGAAGAGCATAAGTCAGTTTCTCTAGCTTCGAGTATCGATCTATACATCTCTGAGGATTCAACTGATGTAGTAGATGTGCTTTTGAATCTTGTTCCACTCTTGCATCAGTACTGCACTCATAGCAACAGGCAAAATCACAAGGTACAAAAATAATTATTCATCAAGATTGGGCTTACTGAGCAGTAGAGTGGAACCAAGGTAGTTTTTGAGGTTGGTGAAAGCTTTTTGACACTCTTCAGTCCATTGAAAGTTCTTAGTTGCTTCAACACTTGAAAAAATGACAAATATTGTTCAGCCAATCTTGAGATAAATCAATTCAAAACAACAATCCTTTCCATAAGGCATTGCACCTCTTTGATCATTCTTGGGGGAGCCATTTCTTGCACAGTCCTGATCTTCTTTGAGTTGGCTCCTATTTCTCGACTAGATACCATGAAGCCTAAAAATTTTTCAAAAGTCACTCTAAAAGCATACTTGGTTGGGTTTAACTTCATCTTGTACTTTTGTAGGATAGCAAAGGCTTCCTTGAGGTCATCGATATGGATTCTTGCATATTTGCTTTTTGCAAGCATGCCGTCCATATACACTTTCATGTTTCGCCAAATCTAATCCTTGAAAATTTTATTTACAAGATGCTGATAAGTTGCACCTATATTTTTTAGACCAAAAGGCATGATCTTGTAACAGAAGAGACCTCGATCAGTGATAAAAAAATATTTTATCCTCATCCTCAGATGCCATCCGGATTTGGTTATAGTCAGAAAAGGTATCCATGAAGAATAAGAGTTCATGGTCCGATGGGGCATCGATCAGCTGATCAATCCTTGATAGGGGGTAGCTGTCTTTTGGATCAGCCTTATTTAAGTCAGTGAAGTCGATGCAGATTTGTCATTTTTTATTTGCCTTCTTTATCATAACTACATTTGCTATCCACTTCAGATAGTTTATTTCCTTGATGAAACCCACAGGAGGAGCTTATCCATCTCTTCACCTATCATCTTTTGCTGCTCTGGTGCAAAGCTCCTCTTCTTTTGCTTGAAGGGGCGATGGTTTGGGCTCACATTCAATCGATGCATGATTATTGAGGGATCAATTTTCGGCATGTCTGCTGGCATCCAGACAAAGACATCCGTATTTTTCTACAAGAAGAAGGTTAGTTGGTCTTTCATTACCTGATCCAGCCTTGATCCGATCTGGACTGTATGCTCTTGGTTTCCATTAGCTAAGGGGACTGAAATGAGGTCATTGATCGATTCTTCACATTCTTTGATCAGCTTATCGTGGGTATCTAACCCCTTAACCAAATATGACTTAGCAGGTCGAGCTCCTTAGAGAGCAATATTGTAGTAAAGGCATGCCAAGTCTTAATATCCATCGATCTTTTCTGACTCCATATGCCATCAAAAATTTTATCTTGAGGTGATATGTGGAGACAACAGCTCGAAGCGCATTCAAACCTAATCAACCAAGGTTGGCATTGTAAGTTGAGAGTGCTCGGATGATTAGAAAGTCAATTTGGGTAGTGGACTGGACAAAAAATTGATTGCCTTTCATAGGTAGCATGATGACTCCTTCCACGAAGATAGCATTCTCGATAAATCTGACAAGTGAAGAATCTATCCTCCCCAGCTGATCATCAGATATTCCTATCTTTGAGAAGGCATCATAAAATAAGACATCGATAGAGCTTCTATTATTAATCAAGATATGGCGTACATCATAATTTGTAATATTTAAATTTACAATGATCGCATTATTGTGCGAGAACTGAATTCTTTGGGCATCCTCCTTGGTGAAAGTTATCAGTTCTCCAATTTTCTACTTTTTGGCCGTTCCTTCGTCTCCACCGGCTCTTCCACTATGTTGCCCCCCCAGTGATGGTGTTTATTACATGAGCTAGGGGTTGGTCTTCTTGTGGTCCCATTCGTTGTGGTTGCTTTACTGATCGAGGGGACCTCTACCTTTCTTTTGCTACTCCCACCTTCATCGGATGAATCGATCGAGATGACCACACCTGATAAAATCTTCGATCTCGTCTTGGAGTTGAATGCACTCCTTTATGTCATGATCGTGGTCTTAGTGGTACAGACAGTACTTATTCAGATTTTTTTTGATTCGAGAACATCTATAGCCTCCTTGCCTTTGGGAGCTATCCCCTAATTTTCATAAATACCTGAGTCCTTGGTGCATTCAATGTGGTATAGTTATTATATCTCCTCGACAGTGAGGTGCACCGATCCAGGCTCTGGGGTCGGTAGTTCTAAGGAGAAGTCCCATTTTTTGGCTTCTAAGATGGGGACCTGGAGCATTGTCAGGTTCTCTCCTCTCGTTTCGAAGAGCGCTCTTTATTTTGCTTTCGCCTACTACAGAGCTAGTGGGGGTTTCATCTTCAGTGAAGACCTCCTCCATGTAGGCGTATTTTTCTATCCAGACTAACATATCGAGAAAGTCCTAAGAATAGGTCTTTACTAATGACTTCTTAAGGTCATTCTTCAGGAGTCCGCTCATCATCGTGGACATTACGACCGATTGATCCAAGCCATGGATTTTTAAGATGGCCGCATTGAAGCGACTAATGAAAGCTCGAATCGACTCATCCTCCTTCTATCTGACAGTGTAGAGGTAGTCAGATTACTTTTGCTGACGTTGGCTGCTGACGAAATGGTCGATGAAAGATCGGCTCCACTCTTCGAAGGAGTAGATCGAGACCGGTTTCAAACTAGAATACTAGTGTTGGGCTGTCCCCTTTAGTGGGGAATGCTCGACAAAGAATGGCATCGATTGCTCCATGGAGAAGCATTGCCGTCCTAAAGGTCTCAAGATGGTCGACGGGATCGACAGTCCCATTGTAGATTTCAAACCATGGAGCCTTGAAGTGTCGAAGAAGTGGCTCCTACTTGATCTTCTAATCGAAGGATGGGTCACTTTTGAGCCCATCATATGGCGTCGAGGAGATATTGCTAATCGCATCGATCTGCTGATCAAGTTTCTGAAGCTATCTCTCGAGCACAGGGTCTCGGGTGGTATAAGCCTCAGAGTATTGAGGAGATTGCCGACCAAGAGTTGAATCGTGACCTGATCGGGGACTCAGAGATCGCCATCTTCTTGATTCTGGGGTAGCTCTGGCGGCCCTGGCGAATATGTCTTGTCTCTGAGCTTTGCAGGGGTGTCCGTATTGTTCTAGTGGTGGCAGCAGTTGTGAAGCTAGATTCGATAGCTGTTGGGTATAAAATACCCACAGCCGAAGTCCTCAGTGGAATCGACTACATGACAGCTCCGCCCGGACTCCTACGGGAGCCGGGCTCCGTCACCGATAACTCCAACAGCTACGAGCAGACTTCGTTCGGACTCCTACGGGAGCCGGGCTCCGCCGCCGACGTCGACTACAGGACAGCTCCGCTCGGACTCCTACGGGAGCCGGGCTCCATCCTCAGCATCAACCGCTGGTAGGCCTCATCCGGACTCCTACGGGAGCCGGACCTCCCCTCTGACTTTAATTACAGGGAGACTCCGCCCGGACTCTTATGGGAGCCGGGCTTCATCCTCGACGCCAACAACTTCAGCCGCAAACAGATTCCGCCCGGACTCCTACGGGAGCCGGGCTCCACCGCCGACATCGACTACAGGACAGCTCCGCCCGGACTCCTACGGGAGCCGGGCTCCGTCCTCAACATCAACTGCTGGTAGGCCTCGTCCGGACTCCTACGGGAGCCGGACCTCCCCTCTGACTTTAATTGCAGGGAGACTCCGCCCGGACTCTTATGGGAGCCGGGCTTCATCCTCGACGCCAAGAACTTCAGCCGCAAGCAGATTCCGCTCGGACTCCTACGGGAGCCGGGCTCCGCCGCCGACATCGACTACAGGATAGCTCCGCCCGGACTCCTACGGGAGCCGGGCTCCGTCCTCAGCGTCAACTGCTGGTAAGCCCCGTCTGGACTCCTACGGGAGCCGGACTTCGCCTTTAACCTTGATTGCAGGAAAACTTCGCCCGGACTCCTACGGGAGCCGAGCTTCGTCCTCGACTCCAACGGCTGCAAGACAGACTGCGTCCGGACTCCTATGGGAGCCGGACTCTACCGATAACTTCAGCAGCGAGTAGACTCCGCCCGGACTCCCACGAGAGCCGGGCTCCGTCCTCAACGTTAACTGCTGGTAAGCCCCGTCCGGACTCCTACGAGAACCGGACTTCGCCTCTAACCTTGATTGCAGGAAAACTTCGCCCGGACTCCTACGGGAGTCGAGCTTCGTCCTCGACTCCAACGGCTGCAAGACAGACTGCGTCCGGACTCCTACGGGAGCCAGACTCCGCCGATAACTTCAGCAGCGAGCAGACTCCGCCCAGACTCCCACGGGAGCCGGGCTCCATCCTCAACGTTAACTGCTGGTAAGCCTTGTCCGGACTCCGACGGGAGCCGGACTTCGCCTTTAACCTTGATTGCAGGAAGACTTCGCCCGGACTCCTGTGGGAGCCGGGCTCCGTCCTCAATTCCAACGGCTGCAGACAGTCTTCGTCCGGACCTCTACGGTGGTCGGACTCCGACCACTGCCGAACTTCAGCCGACAGATCTGCACTCCCAGGCCACAATCACGGCCATGATTCTGCTACATTTCCTGCGGCGGATTCCGTGCAGCTCCACCACTCCCTGACAGGCCGCAGTAACGATCGCAGCACTGCTCCACTCCCTATGACGGATCCCACGCGTCTCCATTACAACCTGACTAGCCACGATAAACGGCCACGATCCTGCTCCACCTCCTGCAACGGATACTGCGCGATTCTCCCATCCACTGGCAAGTCACGACGATAAACGCCGCCCCACTTCATGCGGCAGACTCCACGTGGCACGCCCCAGCGATAGCCACGGGTCCGTTCCACTACACTTCGCAGCAAACTCTGCCTGACCCTGGGCAGTTCGCTGCCAGACGGTTACAAACGTCGCCATCAATCCGTTGCTTCCTCCGCCTATAAAAGGAGGACCCAGATACGTTATTCTATAAGCTCATTTCTTATCTCAAAACTCTGCTAAATTCTCAGTTCGAACACTCCATTCTTGTTGAGGCAGAGAACTGACTTGAGCGTCGGAGGGTCTTGCCGGAGCAACCCCACCTCCGGTTTAGACTTCCTTTGCAGGTCCCGGCGGCGACCGCGACTTCCCCGACTCCAGCTTCTCCGATGCAAGCAGATTTTTGCACCAACAGGATTGGCGCTAGAGGAAGGGCCTGAACCTTCGCAGTACCCTTGTTCTTAAAGGAGTGTTCAACGGAGCCGCCTCCGATCGTCTCTCCGACACCCACTCCTAATTTTCTCCGACGAGATCCACGCTCGATGCCTCCACGCAAGGCGTCCACACGACGGTCCACGGCCTCCGCGGCCAGATCTCAGGCTCCGGCCTCCCCTCCTGTTTCCCAGCCTCCTCCTCCTCTTCCAGCGGCGGCGGTCGGCGCGGAGCAATTTGACTTGCTGGCACAGCAGGTCAGAGGCCTCATCGAAGCTGTGCAAGCAATGCAGCAGCAGCAACCGCAGGCGTCGGCGCACCCGGAAAGGGCATCTCCGGAATGTCAGAACCCGACGGCGGGGCGAGCCACCTGGGCCAGCCACCCCGTCCTTCCCGAAAAAACAAATCCGAGGGTAGAGAGCCCTCAATCGGACCACGACTCCACCCCTGGAAGATCCCTGCCCCCGCTCTGCCAGAGGCCCTCGAGACTCGAAGTCGAGAGGATTTCCTGGACCGGAGGCTCCAGGAGATGAACCGGCGGATTGAAGAACTCCGCCACGCACCCCCCGCTCATGGTGAGGATATTTGTACTGACCCTCTCTTCTCTCAAATGATCATGCAGGAACCGATCCCGTCAAACTTCAAGCTTCCCTAGTTCGAAAGCTACGACGGGACTTCAGATCCGATTGATCATCTGGACGCCTTCCGGATGATGATGCTGCTTCACGGTGCTCCTGACGCCATCTTATGCCGGGCTTTTCTGTCTACTTTGAAGGGAACAGCGAGGAACTGGTACTCGGCTTTGAAGCCGGATACCATCTTTTCCTTCGATCAAATGAGCCACCAATTTGTGGCCCATTTTGTCAGCAGCCGGCGCCCCCGGAAGGGTTCGGAGTCCCTCATCAACATCAAGCAGAGGGAAGGGGAGTCCATACGGGCCTATGTCAACCGCTTTAACATCGCGGTGTTGGAGGTCCGGAACTTGGACCAATCAGTTGCCATGGCCGCCCTGAAAGGTGGCCTTCAGAAGAATGATCTTTTGTTCTCTCTGGAGAAGAAGTACCTCATGGATTTTGCCGATTTACTGGCTCGGGCTGAAGGATACGCCCGAGCGGAAGAAGCCTTCAAAATGAAGGACGAAGAGACAGCAAGGGAGCGGCAAGCGGGAGATTCGAGTAAGCCCGCAGTTGAGAAAAGGCCAAAGGAAGCCCGGCCGCATTCCCGATCCCCTCCTGGACATAAGCGCGCCCATACTCCACCCCGGGCACGCAGGCAGTGAAGCCCAGACTGCGGGGTTCGACGGGGCTCCCCACCAGGGAGATTTCGCAACTACGCCCCCCTCAACGCCTCGAAGGCCCAGGTATTAATGGAGGTCAGGGAGCAGCTCCCTAGATCGGAGAGGATGCGCACACACCCCGGGAAGCGCAACCCCAACAAGTTCTGCCTCTACCACCGCGACCACGGCCACGATACAGAGGAATGCATCCAGCTCCAGGACGAGATCGAGGAGCTCATTCGGCGAGGTCGACTCGACAGATTCATCCGCCGCAGGCCTGAGGGTAGAGGAGATCGGCCAAGAGCCCTTCCACAGCCTGAACCGCAGAGAAGGGAGGAGCAACCCAGGGACCGGCCTCCCATCGGGACCATCGACTCCATCACCGGAGGGCTTCAAGGAGGAGCGGGAAAACTGTAAATGTATCACTTACGATTTCACCTTGAATCTACTTTCCTTTCTACCTAACGTGCCCTTCCCACCTGGCGTGGATTTATTATGACTGGATATGATCCCTCCAAAAATAAAGCCATGTCAGGAACAGGAGGAGAACCTCGTCCTGACATGAGCAAAGTCAAAGGCCCGGTTCTTTTAGACCGGATGGGGGGAGAGGCCTTACAACGCCCTAATGTGCCCCCACAGCCATGTCAGGAACAGGAGGAGAACCTCGTCCTGACATGAGCAAAGTCAAAGGCCCGGTTCTTTTAGACCGGATGGGGGGAGAGGCCTTACAACACCCTAATGTGCCCCCACAGTCATGTCAGGAACAGGAGGAGAACCTCGTCCTGACATGAGCAAAGTCAAAGGCCCGGTTCTTTTAGACCGGATGGGGGGAGAGGCCTTACAACGCCCTAATGTGCCCCCATAGCCATGTCAGGAACAGGAGGAGAACCTCATCCTGACATGAGCAAAGTCGAAGGCCCGGTTCTTTTAGACCGGATGGGGGGAGAGGCCTTACAGTGCCCTAACGCGCCCCCACAGTCAGGCTGGTAACGAGGGGAGAACCTCACACCGGCTCGAGCAAAATGGAAGGCCCGGACTCCTACGGGAGTCGGGTTTCGTTCACGATGCAAAGGAAGACTTCACCCGAACTCCTACGGGAGTCGGGTTCTGCCTACAAGGAAGACTTCACCCGGACTCCTACGGGAGCCGGGTTCCACCCGCAAGGAAGATTTCACCCAGACTCCTACGGGAGCCGGGTTCCGCCCGCGAGGAAGACTTCACCCGGACTCCTATGGGAGCCGGGTTCCGCCCGCGAGGAAGACTTCACCCGGACTCCTACGGGAGCCGGGTTCCGCCCGCGAGGAAGACTTCACCCGGACTCCTACGGGAGCCGGGTTCCGCCTACAAGGAAGACTTCACCCGGACTCCTACGGGAGCCGGGTTCCGCCTACAAGGAAGACTTCACCCGGACTCCTATGGGAGCCGGGTTCCGCCCGCAAGGAAGACTTCGCCCGGACTCCTACGGGAGCCGGGTTTCGCCTACAAGGAAGACTTCACCCGGACTCCTACGGGAGCCGGGTTCCGCCCGCAAGGAAGACTTCACCCGGACTCCTACGGGAGCTGGGTTCCGCCTACAAGGAAGACTTCCCCCGGACTCCTACGGGAGCCGGGTTCTGCCTGCAAGGAAGACTTTACCCGGACTCCTACGGGAGCCGGGTTCCGCCTACAAGGAAGACTCCACCCGGACTCCTACGGGAGCTGGGTTCCGCCTACAAGGAAGACTTTCCCCGAACTCCTACGGGAGCCGGGTTCCGCCTACAAGGAAGACTTCAGCCGGACTCCTACGAGAGTCGGGCTCCATCCATGACTTCTACAATAAGGGTTAATGGTGGCGAAACCTGGCCGGTTAACAAGATCAGATGAAAGGAAAAAGCCCCCTCCCAACGATGTCAACATCAGGCAAGTCAGATGGCAAGAAAGGATCGACAGACAGCGATATAGTGCAGCGCACAGACGAGGCAACGCAAAACGCTCTTTTTATTTCATTTTCGATATACACACTACAAAGCCAGGAAGGCCAAGGAAAGAAGGGCAAAATGACAAAAAGGAAGTAACTACATGATAAGGCAAAAAGACAAAAAGAGCTCTAAGGAGGCCCTGCTCCCTCAACCTAGAGTTATCTATTCCGTCCCTCAACCAGGACTGCCTCAGATTCTCTATTTCTCCTTCTAGCTCTTCCCTCTTCCACAGTGCATCCTGGAGCGCCCGACGAAATTGCTGGCTCTCAGCCTCCGCTTCTCGATGCCTCTTCCTCAAAACTTCGAACTCCGCCTTCGCGTCTGCGACGGCCCGCCGCTCAAGTGCCAGTTGGATCTTCACTTGTTGCAGCTCGGCTGTCTTCTCCCCGAGGGAGACAGAAATCCCTTCAACAGTGCCTCTCAGGGCTTGGAGCTCTTCAAAATCTTGGGCGGAAGTAAGCTGCGCCTTGTTAGCCAGCTGCCTCTGGAGACGAACGACTTCATCGGCCGCCGTCCGGAATCTCCCTTTATACTCTTCCACCTACCGGTGCCAGCTAGCCCGCTGCACGTCGTGGCTCATCTCGGTGTCTTGAAGCTGCTTCTGAAGGTCGGAGACCTTCTGCGACCACTTCTGTTCATCATCGACCCGGGCCAAGAGCCGGGATGAATTTCCTTCCAGCTGGCTGATCTTCCTCTTCGCAGCTGACAGTTCCACCTTAAGGGCGCTGATCCTGGCTTCTTGAGCCCAAATACGGTTGCTGGTGCTCTTCTTGCACCCCTCGAGTTCCTTTGCGAAGTTCGCCTTCCTCTGGCTGTAATCCATGATCGCCTTCACATGGAGACTCCGAAAGTGGGCGGCCTCAGCGACGGCTTCAGAATGGCCTTCTCTCGATTTGCAGAGCTCGCCTTCCGTCTTCTTCAACTTCTTCGTCAGGTGAAGGACCTCCTTTTTCAACCGCTGGATTGTCGATTTCAGCGGGACCCCCAGGGGCAAGGGGAGTGCTTCTGCAGGGCACTGCCATCGGAAGGCAAAAGCATCAGGGAACGACTCATTGCAAGGAGAAAAGCAGAAAGAAGGAGGAGGGGGAGGGAGAAGTCATCCACAACAAGAAATTCGACTTTATTGATTGAATAATTTTGAAGACAAACAGAAAGAAAATATTGCGACAAAATAAGGACACAAGATCAGAGGTCTCAGACCTCAGGGGCGGGAGGTGGAGAACTCGGCGCGGGGGGTGCGACCGCAGTGGCGGCAGATGAGGGACCGGCCTCATCTTCGGACTCCTCAAGGAAGCCAAGGTCGAGCTCGGGGAATTTGCTGGCCACCTTCTCTTGGCAGAGCTCGAACCCCTTGGTGAACGCCTCCTGGCCGAACTGGACATTCAGGTCCCTCATCTCCGCGGAGGCCTTGAATTCCTCCACCGCAAGGGCCCTGGCCTCCGAGACCAGGATCGGAGTTTGCTCGACCAAATGGGCGACCTCGGCCTCCGCCTTCCTCGCCGACTCCTCCAAGATCTGCCTCTCCTCCTCCCGGGCTTGCTTCTCTCTTTCCAGGGCCTCCTGGAGGGCGGCTACTTCAGCCGACTTTGCTTGGAGGTGGGCAACCTCGGCTTGGCAGCGTCCCTCCGCCTGGAGGATGTCCCTCCTCATGCGGCTCACCGCCTCGATATAGGCGAAGAGCTGGTGCCCAATCTGCAAGGACGGATAGAGAATTATGACAAAAGCCGAGTGACCGTGTAAATAAAGATCCGTTTACCTCGAGGAAGGACCCCAAAGAGTTCCAAGCCCGCTGCTCAGGATCGGCACGGTCGATCCTCTCCACGACGTCGGACAGGATGCAGCCGTCGATCAACCGCTTGATCAAGTCCCTATCGTTGAAGGGATTCTTCGATCCCTCCTCGGAGCAGACGGACTCATCTACAGCAGCTCGGTGGCTACTTGCCCTGCGAGCCACCGATTTCCTCCTCCTCCCCGTGGCGGGCGCCTTCGTGGAGCGAACCCCCAGAGCGGGGGCCCCAGTCGGCGGGCTCCTCGAGGAGGCCCGGGGGGTCACTGGCTCGGCATCTGAGGGAATGTCGATGGCCGGGGCCGCCTGGACGGGCGCAGCCAAGCTCGTCTCCTCCGCCCTGGCCCTCTTCGCCGATCCGGAGGCCGCCGCGCCCTTTCTCTTCTGAGCTCTCATGCCCCTGACGAGCATCCGCGCTGCTTCGGCGTCCATTCCTAAAAAAAAAAAAAAAAAAAAGGAAGAAAGAAGAAAAAGGGGAAAAAGAAGCAACACCGATCAATCAAGAGTCAAAAAAAAAAAAAAGAGAAAAAAAAAGAAGAAAGAAAAAGAAGAGAAGGGGAAGGAAAAAGAGGTAAAAAGAAGAAGAGGAGAAAGGCAAGAAAAGAAAAGATAAGATGAATACTCGCTGGATCCTGGGGGCTCAGGCCGACGTTGAAAAGAAGCTGCTCCCTCAGAAGATTAGGAAGGGAAGGAGCGGGATAAGTTAGAAGCTTCTGAGCGGCCTGGAGGTCGTCCTCCCCCAGGCTGGGAGCCCGACGGACAGAATCCCTCAGAGAGCCCCAAGGGGGCAGGCCCAGTTCCAGGGTCGGGCAGTGGACGAAGAGGTATTTCTCCTTCCAATTGTGGATCGAAGAAGGAGCACCTTTCAGCAACCCCTTCTTACCGAACTGGGGGGAGAAGTACCACCAGTCCTTCGCCGAAGGATGGTGTTTGAAGGTATAAAAATGCCTAAACTGAAGTGAAAATTTAGTGCAGGGGCAAAATGGTAATTTTAAAACTTTTTCAAAATTACTATTTTACAGTAGAATTATTAATTAATCTCATTAATTAATACTAATTAACCCTACATTAGGATCTAAATATGATACAACAGCATGCATTTAAATTTGAAATTCAAAGTTGAATCAGTAAACGTTTTACAGTACTGTGTTCAGAACACATCACCTTTTGCGGGTAGTTGATCACCGCAATCTGATCACCGTCGGAGGGCTCTGATTATCACGTCGCAGCCACCCAACTGTCTGGCCTCTGCGGATCGTCCACACGAAGCTCCCGTCTGATCAGCTCCTCACGAATGCTAGTTTGTGATTTCACCCTTTTGATGGCAGATGTTGATCAAACTCCTTCGATCGATGTGTGCCGACTTCTTGGATGCTTCGGATCATCTACACAGTTACTTGAGAGGCTGATGGATCTCTCTCTGAAATTTGGTGGACTCACGACACTCGTGGCACACCAATCTCACTTCCCGAACCCTAGGTAGAAACCCTAGGGTACACACCAAAAATCCTGCGCCCAATTTTCTCTCTTTTCTTTCTTTTTCTCTCGAAAGGTTTTGGACCTTCACCTTGCGCAGAAGCCTTCCTCACGCCCCAAAGTTTCTCTCCTAATTTTTCTATGCACGTCCCACCTTTCTCCCCTTTTTAAAACAACGTCGAACATGTCTTATCCGCATGAGAGGATAAAGACAAGAGGTTACACATTTGAATTCAAATCAAATTTGAATTCAAACGAAAACCAACTTATCCCTATCCTTTTGGGCATGAGAAGAGAAGGGGCATGGCTCTTTGTGCGTAGAAAAAGTTTCACGAGAAACCTTTTCTCGTGTAAGTAATGTGGCGCACAAAATGGATAAGGATGAAAGGGCAAGTGATAAGTTATCCATTCAAATTCAAACATGCTTTGAATTTGAATGGCTAACTAATTATTTTATCCATCCATATGGCGCACAAATGAGGATGTGGGGAAGGGTTTTGCGTGAGAAAAATTTCACGAGAAGTTTCTTCTCGTGAATTCAAATGGGTGCAAGGAAGTTGGGTGACGCAGAGAATTTAAAACAAGGTGGTTTGATTCAAATTGAGCCAACCTAGTTTAAAATAGGTTGAGCACAATTAGACCAAATTAAACCCAACATAATTAGGCTTAATTAGGCTTAATAAAATCCTAATCAAATCAGGAATTAACTAAACCTAACCTCTGATCAAATCAGGGACTAAACCACCTTAGCGATTAGGTCAACATTTAACCTAATCGGGTCAATCCAAACTGAATCCAATTCAATTGGACTTGATCCAAAAATAATTACTCAATCAAATTGAGTTAATTAGTGATTAAATCACTAATTAAACCTCTCATAAATGTTGAATCCAAATTCGATGGGCAATCAGGCATCAGAGACCATCGATATGAAACCCTGATCAAAGAGTTCAAATTTCAAATTCAAAATTCGAAATTCAAAATTTTGACCCCGGTACCCAAAATGTGTGGAACTCATGATTAGAGAATCCTAATTCTCAATCATAGAGTTCCAGATAGATAAGACTCATAATCAGCCATCAGATCAGAAAGGAACCTCTAATGTGTGTGACCCCGCAGGTTCGAACCTAAGCCGGTAGCACAGGAACCAATTTCTGTACTAATCGAAGTGACCATCTAGCAATGGTACCCGACGACCAGATAGGTCGAATAATCGCAATCGCAACATTCAGAACCTACGTGAATATGGTTACCATATAATTCATCCCTTTTGACCCCTGTGTTTAGGATGACTCAGAGTTAAACTGTCAACCCTGATGATATCATCCGAATCGTGCTCAACTCAATTAGTCCTGTGACTCCTCACTAGGACTACCCTGGCCAAGGTTTTGCTAAATTGAAATACGACTGTACACAACTCCTAAACTGGAGTGGTCAATCCCATCTTGACACACGCACCGACAAGTCAAGTACTTGACTACACCCAGCAACCTTCCGTCACTGAATTAGAAATTCAGGTAGTCCAGTGCCTAAGTGCAGTGAGTTGCTTGCAAGTCACCGTGGCGGTCTCAGGTCAGAGGGACATTTATACCCATATCCCATCGGAGCAAATCTTGACAGCAGAAATAGCTCCGGAGTTGGTCACGTTCAGTGCAGATGTACCATTACATCTCACCTGTATGCCATACCAGTGTCTCCATACTCTTTGGTTATGAGGACAACCAACCCATATGGCACACAACGACCTATGCTCGATAAATGTTGTCGTCCTTGGTAACAACGTATCATTTGATCGCGAACATGTTTAAGGACTAAACGACAAATCCTCCTTTGTCGAGTCTAAATAGTCCTAAGGACTTCACTACAACACAGGAGTTCATTAGAAGATGAAACATTTGTGATGAAAAAATACCAAAATAACTTTTATTTATTTATAATTCATGTACTAATACAAAAGGAGCACAACCGTCAACAAGCTGACGATTGGCTTTGGGACACTATTCCCAACATAAACAAGGAGAGAGACGGCTGAACCTCGACTACGTGGCAGAGGGAGAGAAACCCTATCAAAAACCTAAAGGAATTCGGGGCCACGGAAGCGAGGGAGATGTCCAAGAAGCGGAAGAGGGCAGCGACAAAGGAAGGAAGCGGAAGCCGGAGTCCGGCACGGAATGCTTCCTGGTACAAACAAAAGCGACTGGGAGGGGGAGTGCTGGCCCGGTCAGAGGGGCCTGGAAGCTCCAGATCGTACTCCGGAGGAACTCCATACTGAACCCTTATCAGAAGGAGTTCCTCCGAAGTCAAGGAACATAGAATAACGCTCGGTGCAAAAATCGGGCGAAGCCCAGCCCCAGACGCGGGTTCGTCCATAGAGACAGGAACCTAGGGGTTTGAAGCAGAAGAACTCTCGAAACTGCTGGGAGCAGAAGAGCCAGAGGACATTTTAAGTAGTTTCGAAGGGGGGATCTAAAGGACCCTAAAAAGACGGACCGAAAGGGGAACGAGAGGCCGAAGACTAACTCGGAGGGATGCACAAAAGTAATGACGAGAAAAGAAGCCCCTAGGCGGTGAGAGGAAGGTTGGCACTAACCTATATTACTTTGAGGGACCTGAGGGACGAAAAATGGGAGGCGCCTACGGCTCGAGAAGATGCTCACTGAAGCAGGGCTCTCGAAGAGAAGACAGACACTAGTGAGAACTCAGGAACGGAGTAGGACGCCTAAAGGTGGGAGGACGGGTTTAAATAGACCCTGGGATCCGGCGCCATAATGATCGTGAATCCCCCGGGCCAGTCCGCATCCGACACGTGTCTCACTCCCCCTGACAGACGGCTAAAAGTGGCTGACGGTTGGCAGGATCATAATTGCGCCGTACCTAGGCCAGTGTACCTGCGAGAATTTCGGAGCGTCCCCTCATACCGCTCCAATTCGAAAAGACTCCGGCACGCGCACATTTAATGCCAAAATATCTGGAGGCGGCAGTGCGCAGGATTCGAAGGGACGGTTTCGGCTGTGCCCATCTCTCTCTCTGTACTTTCTTCGTTTGAAATTCAAACTCGAAAGTAGGGAGACTGGTGTTGGGTATAAAATACCCACAGCCGAAGTCTTCAGTGGAATCGACTACATGACAGCTCCGCCCGGACTCCTACAGGAGCCAGGCTCCATCACCGATAACTCCAACAGCTACGAGCAGACTTCGTCCGGACTCCTACGGGAGCCGGGCTCCGCCGCCGACGTCGACTACAGGACAGCTCCGCCCGGACTCCTACGGGAGCCAGGCTCCGTCCTCAGCATCAACCGCTGGTAGGCCTCGTCCGGACTCCTACGGGAGCCGGACCTCCCCTCTGACTTTAATTGTAGGGAGACTCCGCCCGGACTCTTATGGGAGCCGGGCTTCATTTTCGACGCCAACAACTTCAGCCGCAAACAGATTTCGCCCGGACTCCTACGGGAGCCGAGCTCCACCGCCGACATCAACTACAGGACAGCTCCGCCTGGACTCCTACGGGAGCCGGGCTCCGTCCTCAGCATCAACCGCTGGTAGGCCTCGTCCGGACTCCTACGGGAGCCGGACCTTCCCTCTGACTTTAATTGCAGGGAGACTCCGCTCGGACTCTTATGGGAGCCGGGCTTCATCCTCGACGCCAACAACTTCAGCCGCAAGCAGACTCCGCCCGGACTCCTACGGGAGCCGGGCTCCGCCGCCGACATCGACTACAGGACAGCTCTGCCCGGACTCCTACGGGAGCCGGGCTCCGTCCTCAGCATCAACCGCTGGTAGGCCTCGTCCGGACTCCTACGGGAGCCGGACCTCCCCTCTGACTTTAATTGCAGGGAGACTCCGCCCGGACTCTTATGGGAGCCGGGCTTCATCCTCGACGCCAACAACTTCAGCCGCAAGCAGACTCCGCCCGGACTCCTACGGGAGCCGGGCTCCGCCGCCGACATCGACTACAGGACAGCTCCGCCCGGACTCCTACGGGAGTCGGGCTCCGTCCTCAACGTCAACTGCTGGTAAGCCCCGTCCGGACTCCTACGGGAGCCGGACTTCGCCTTTAACCTTGATTGCAGAAAAACTTCGCCCGGACTCCTACGGGAGCCGAGCTTCGTCCTCGACTTCAACGGCTGCAAGACAGACTGCGTCCGGACTCCTATGGGAGCCGGACTCCATCGATAACTTCAGCAGCGAGCAGACTCCGCCCGGACTCCCACGGGAGCCGGGCTCCGTCCTCAACGTTAACTGCTGGTAAGCCCCGTCCGGACTTCTACGGGAACCGGACTTCGCCTTTAACCTTGATTGCAGGAAAACTTCGCCCGGACTCCTACGGGAGCCGAGCTTCGTCCTCGACTCCAACGGCTGCAAGACAGACTGCGTCCGGACTCCTACGGGAGCCGGACTCCGCCGATAACTTCAGCAGCGAGCAGACTCCGCCCGGACTCCCACGGGAGCCGGGCTCCGTCCTCAACGTTAACTATTGGTAAGCCTTGTCCGGACTCTGACGGGAGCCGGACTTCGCCTTTAACCTTGATTGCAGGAAGACTTCGCCCAGACTTCTGTGGGAGCCGGACTCCGTCCTCAATTCCAACGGCTGCAGACAGTCTTCGTCCGGACCTCTACAGTGGTCGGACTCCGACCACTGCCGAACTTCAGCCGACAGATCTGCACTCCCAGGCCACAATCACGGCCACGATTTTGCTACATTTCCTGCGACGGATTCCGTGCAGCTCCACCACTCTCTGACAGGCCGCAGTAACGATCGCAGCACTGCTCCACTCCCTATGACGGATCCCACGCGTCTCCATTACTACCTGACTAGCCACGATAAACGGCCACGATCCTGCTCCACCTCCTGCAACGGATACTGCGCGATTCTCCCATCCACTGGCAAGTCACGACGACAAACGCCGCCCCACTTCACGCGGCAGACTCCACGTGGCACGCCCCAGCGATAGCCACGGGTCCGTTCCACTACACTTCGCAGCAAACTCCGCCTGACCCTGGGCAGTCCGCTGCCAGACGGTTACAAACATCGTCATCAATCCATTGCTTCCTCCGCCTATAAAAGGGAAATCCAGATACGTTATTCTATAAGCTCATTTCTTATCTCAAAACTCTGCTAAATTCTCCGTTCGAGCACTCCATTCTTGTTGAGGTAGAGAACTGACTTGAGCGTCGGAGGGTCTTGTCGGAGCAACCCCACCTCCGATTTAGACTTCCTTTGCAGGTCCCGGCGGCGACCGCGACTTCCCCGACTCCAGCTTCTCCGGCGCAAGCAGATTTTTGCACCAACAAGATAGCGATGCCACCGAAGGAGGTGTAGGGACAGCCTGATCAGGCTGCAGTACTGACTGCGGGGAGCAGGGATAGCCTGGATCGCCTGAATGATGGTTGTCAAAGTCTGGACTTACTGAAAGAGCAAGTTGAACTGATCCGTTATGACCAACATCGGCTGGGGAGGTGGAGAAGTTTTCGCCACCGACAGTTGTACTCCATTGTTGGCCTGGTTCTCCGTTAGTCGAGAGGCGGTGGCATTGGTGTGGCGGGATGAAACTCTCTTTGGTGACATGATTGTTTGCTTCTTTCAATCTGCGCTCCTCCAAATGGATTAGGATCTTTCCTTTAGTGCTAATCTATTAGTGCGAGAATTCGTACGATGTTAGAATGCTGGAGTGGATGACGAAGTGGGCCTCCGGGGGTGTGACCTGCACAAAAGTCCTCATCGGAGGTTGCTCTGGCAAAGATTCTGCGATGCTCAAGTTAGAACTCTCGTTTAACAGATAGAGGAGCATGGAAGGTAGAATTATGGCGTATGTTTTTTTTTTAGAATTCTTTTTAAGCCTCTTTTATGGACGGAGGGCTGAAGCTTCAATTGGTAAGTTAGCTGGCACAATTTTGTGACTTGTGTGAGATGGTGAGATCATCCTCAAGATTTTTGAGATGTGGCGGTTGTGATTATCTTATCAGTTTTGTGATAGTTATCGCTTGGCAGGTATGAAATTTTGAATTGAGTTGCCAATTGGGTGTCGTCAAGACGAGGATTGATCAATGATGACTAAGAGTCGGTCGTCTTGGGCTGCCTTTGGATGAGGAAGTCAAGGGTCCGAGACCCACCCAAAAGGGAGAGGTTGGTCAGCTTGACATGATGAGCTAATGATCATCTTTTGATCAGACAGAACTGGCCGTTTGGATGCAACATCGATCTGTCAGCCTGAGCTATAAGAGTCGATTGATTGGGAAACATCGGTGGTTATGCACATGGGTTGCCAAGCAGTCGTCGATAGGTTTTCGTCTGCTCAAGGCATAAAGCGTCGATCAGGCCGACCATAGATTGGCAAGGACTTCAGAGGTGGGCTCATCATGCTTGGACATCTTGGGCTTTGGGCCTTTTCATATGCCCGTGCAGAATTTTCTCCGACAAGACATATTTACAAATAGTGATATTTAGAACTACATATGTAACAGGCCCTATTTGTAGGGATATATATGCAAAAAGATCTATTTTTAACATACTAAAAACTAGCACTTAAGATCAACAAAGATGATAAAAAGAACATTTGTATTTTCTAGTTTTTGCATTTATTAATTTGATAAATAATATAAAAGGCTATATGGTTAGGGGTGCTATGAAGAGAGTAGCTTTTCTCAAATACCTCTAAAACCTCCCAACATTGGCAAAAATAGGGCATACCTACTAAGACATGTTATAGGCCAGTTGGACCTATGATCAGCTGATGCTTGAAAGATTAATTATATGAAGGTTCATTGGAAGAAATAAATAAAGAGGAGAAAAAGTACCAATCCTTTTTAAGTAGGTAAGAAAGGTGGGAATTTCTCTCTTTGCCAACTCAATGATGTCATTTACTAAGTAATAATTGGAAAATTATATATGAATACACTTATGGAAAAGATTTTATAAAAATGATATTGGGTATTCTTGTAAAACCTTTGGTAGTTTTGATAGAGAAAGAAGCTATTAATGGAACCAATTAGCGAGGGGAAGAGGTGTTTGTATGCAGATTACCTATATGCTAACATTTGAAAGCTCTTAAATTTGCAACTTGAATATCTCTTGGTAGGATATCGAAATATATGTTTGCTAGTTATACTACATAACATATCATTGATAACTTATCATCCAAACTACTTGGCGTAGTTTCTAGTTCTGCTACGTTTGGATGTCATTCAGGTATGAAAATTGGGCACAACCGGTCACACGTTCGACCTTTTTTAGATAGGTCAAACGCATCGCCATTTCATCGGGATCATAAGTACAACACTAGAAAAAAAGTAAAATATGAAGCCAAATAAAGCATAAATCTTTGGATGTATCAATTTTGGTCATGCACTTGGCATGTGGAACTGCTTCGTACCTTACCTTTCTTGCAATGGATCAGCATAACATCATGTGCAGGGCATGAATCTTTGTGGACAAAAATGCTGGTGATGGAAAGCCTGTGGGTGCTTGAATCCACCATTCACCCATGCTTCAAGAGTATCACTTGCCACATCTTGAGAATTACACCCACATCCCAAATGGAGGGCACGTATGCATGCATGCATGCAATAGTCTTCCATATCCAACATGCGGAAACATAAAAAACTCCGACATACGAGCAAATGCCACGCTTCGGATATGGGAGGTTCCGGGTTTTTTTTTTTTTAATGAGGTGGGAGGTTCCGGGTTCGTCCGGTATAAAATGCAAAAAAAAAAAAAAAAAAAAAAAAAAAACGTTTCAATTTCAGCGGATTGTGCTGGAAGTGGAGGAGACGGTTCCGCACTTGCTGCCGCCCTCTTTGTACCTCCACAGCTGCATCCAAATTTCCTTGAAAAAAATAAAAAAAATTTCGACACCTCAGAGACCCCCTCCCTCCCCCCGCCCCAAAAATAATCCTATCGCACTGCGCAAGGGAAAAAGCAAAAAAGAAAAAGGGTAACAATTGCTAAACGAAGCCGAGGAGATTGTCCCCCCAGGTATTTTCCCTTCTCTGTCTCTCTTTCTATTGTTTGTTTTAATCTCATTTGTTTGTTATTTCTGTACCAATTGTGTTGTCATAGGGCTTTGATTTCTGTTCATGAGTTCTTTTTTGCCATGGTTCTTTCTGGAACCCATCTCTCTAGATCTTTTTTTTTTTTTTTTTTTGGGTTTTAAATGAGTTTGTTGACATATGGAAGTCTGGTTTTAAGAGAATGAGAATCCATCATTGTTCCGAAGATTTCGAGCTGAATCTTCCAAATGGTTCTTTTCTTCTTGTTTTTTATATCTTGATATTTGAAATGTGGGTTGTGTGCAAGAAGCAAAAGGCATTGGCAAGAAGGGCTTTAGAACCAAGCCCCTAACAGTGACAACATCATGGACATGTTTGGAAATGTTTGGAGATGAAGAGGAGGATTACCTCCTTGGGAATTTAGTTGGGCTGGACAAAGGATGGCATGAGACCAGAAAGAGAGCTTTGGCTGTTTTTCTATCTTTGTGGTTAGGGAAAATGGATTTCTTAATGACAATGACTGTGCCAGCCTTTTTTTTTTTTTTTCCACATGTAAGTTCTGTGTTCATTATACTTTACCATCGGACAACTAAGACTGACAGATTCTGTTGAATAATTGAATGATGTGAGAGAGAGTAGTAATGGGTTTGTGTTATAGACTGGGGTGATGCAGCATGTTTTAAATTTCTTAGATTAGATGAGAATGTTCCTCTTCTTCTTTAATTTTCCATTCAAACTTTCAAGTAAACTATCTTGTTTCTGGATGCAATTGTTCGACATGGTCTACTGCTTATGATAGTAGCAAGACCTGAGAATGTAACAACCCAATAGTCTACTTATCAAGTGCCCCCTAAAAGGAACTGAAACATGGAGTCATGGACTATTACTAAGGTAGCAGAAAATGAGAAATTAGGATGATGACAATCTTGTGGCCACTAGATTTGGAAGTATCTAGCGTGGAGACTGAAGATGATGAACAATCGAGTGGACAAGGCCACGATTGCAAAACCCAGCTAGAAAATTGATGCAGATCCAATCAAAAGATTAGATCTGCAGGTTGCTTGACTTTTGATCAGGTTTTGTGGTGAAACCTATCCAGACCTTTTTAATTGTAGTAGGACTCCTTCAAAGTTAAATTGTTCATACATGTCCCCATTTGGGTGGACTTCTCCCTAATTTGTGTTAATATCCCTTTATATCCATTTAACTATCTTGCAAAAGTAAGGTGCATATAACAAAATTATATCCCGAAGTCTCATTAGGTTAATTTATATGTTTGTTGATAGTTTATTTAAAATTGTTTTGGTTTATGTATCATGCCACAAGTGACACAGACCACTGTAGACCACCTAGATTACTTTTTGTAGTCTGTATTGGATTTGGAAACAAGATATGCCATATTTAACCATGCATGGTCTTGCATAATAACCTCCAAAGTTCATAACTATTTATATGATGTTTAACCATTGCATCCTAGTTATTCAAGTGGCTGAATCAGTGAGATCTGAGATAGTTTAACTAGGTGTTGATGATTCATTTTAATTGTCTTAATGATTTGAACATGTTTGCTGCCATTGTCTACCTTGTCAATCTGGAGCTGATGTATTCAGGTTTATCTCATAATTTTGGAAAGGAATTGCTTGATACCACAAAGTGGATGTGGATGATGTGATCAAACTGCTTAGCCTGTTCTAAACCAGATTTGCAGTCAATTTTATTATTTATAATAAATATGTTCATTTTCAACTAGTAGAGGAGTCTGGCTCAGCTAGGATTGTGGAACATCATGAGCACAAATGAAGCGCGATTGTGACTCTTCAAAAGTCCTTTTAAGAGGTTTCATGATTGATTGTGAGTTTCATATTGTATAGATTGGGTCAAGAAATTTCTTCTTTTTTTGAAGAAATCATCTTGAGCAAATCAACAAATATGTAGGATTAAAAAGTCCTTTTCACTTTATCTTTGAAAATCATTAAGATGTCTCATTCGTATTGTTGTTGTTCTAATTGATCTTGTGCATATCATGGTTAGGTTTGAAACCTTCTTGCTTTCCTGGGAGACCTCGTCTTAGTTATCTTTTCCTTGCATCCACTAGTATAATGGATTATATGAACAGAAATCTAGACACACTGTTGCAATTGCACACTTTCTTGTACTCTTTTTCCCTTTTCAATATCGGACACAAGCCATTTCTGTTGTAGAATAGATTCCTTTGAGGTTGCTGTTATCATTTCTCTTTTAGAAGGCTTTCATTCTCCTCCATAATTCTTCCTTAGGATGTTGGCCGTAGTTTTTTTATTTTTCCTCATAATTTGACCAATCTTATTGCTCGATATTTGCTGTCATAGTGCTTATCATGCAAGATTTTTAATCCAAGAATCTCCACCATCTCAGTGAGCATGGATATGGATCGAGATCTCATTTTATTTTGGACAGCATATTAAGACCATAAAAATGGAAAGACACCTAGAATTCTGAGATCTTGACAGATATTATAAGATTCAAGATATTAGAATCCGAGCCAATATAACAAATTCAAAATTAACAAGTATCTTAAGTCATGAATTTGAATTTTCTAATAAAAGAGTTAAGTTAAAATTGTAATGGATTGATTGGACAATATTAATCTATATTTGAATATCATATCCAATATATCGGGATTTATCACTTGCATTGGCCAAGAAATATGAGGACTTAGATATTAGTTATGCCATATTGGTGAATGGTGAGTGCCCAAACTAATACTAATACATACTAATATTGGGATTTATCCTTTTTTCAGCATTTATTTGTGCTCTTATCGCATTGTCATACCTCAAGACTCCAGCTTATTCAAACTCCAAGATGTGACCATTTTAATCAATCAATCTTGGTGCCAATAGTCAATTCAAGAGTAGGATGCCTGTAAACACAATAGCTAAATAGAGCCAAACTAAAATACATGAAACACAAAGGAGTGATCTATCATGCCCTTAACCTAAAGACATGTGCCAAGGGATGTGGTAACCCACCGCATAGGTGTAGCCGTGTAGGGCTTGATGTTGGGAATAGTGTCCCAAAGTCAATCGTCAGCCTGTTGACGGTTGTGCTCCTTTTGTATTAGTACATAAATTATAAATAAATAAAAGTTATTTTGGCATTTTTCATCACAAATTGTTTCATCTTCTAATGAACTCCTGTGTTGTGGTGAAGTCCTTAGGACTATTTAGACTCGATAAAGGAGGATTTGTCGTTTAGTCCTTAAACCTGTTCGCGACCAAATGATACGTTGTTACCAAGGACGACAACGTTTATCAAGCATAAGTCGTTGTGTGCCATATAGGTTGGTTGTCCTCTTAACCAAGGAGTATGGAGACACTGGTATGGCATACAGGTGAGATATAAGGGTATATCTGCACTGAACGTGACCGACTCCGGAGCTATCTCTGCTGTCAAGATTTGCTCTGATGGGATATGGGTATAAATGTCCCTCCGACCTGAGACCGCCACGGTGACTTGCAAGCAACTCACTGCACTTAGGCACTGGACTACCTGAATTTCTAATTCAGTGACGGAAGGATGCTGGGTGTAGTCAAGTACTTGACTTGTCGGTGCATGTGTCAAGATGGGATTGACCACTCCAGTTCAGGAGCTGTGTACAGTCGTGTTTCAATTTAGCAAAACCTTGGCCAGGATAGTTCTAGTGAGGAGTCACAGGACTGTTTGAGTTGAGCACGACTCGGATGATCTAATCAGGGTTGACAGTTTAACCTTGAGTCATCCTAAACACAGGGGTCAAAAGAGATGAATTATACAGAAACCATATTCACGTAGGTTCTGAGTGTTGCGATTGCGACTATTCGATCTATCTGGACGTCGGGTACCATTGCTAGATGGTCACTTCGATTAGTACATGAATTGGTTCCTGTACTACCGACCTAGGTTCGAACCTGCGGGGTCACACACAGTAGAGGTTCCTATCTGATCTGATGGCTGATGAAGAGTCCTAATGTTTGTGGACTATGAGTCCTACGTGTCTGGGACTCTGTGATTGAGAATCAAGATTTTCTGATCACGAGTCCCACACATTTTGGGTACCGGGGTCAAGAGTCCCACTGGTTTGGGACTCTTCGATCAAGGTTTCATATCGATGGACTTTGATATCCGATTGCCCATCGGATTTGGACTCAGTATTTATGAGAGATTTAATTAGTGATTTGATCGCTAATTAACTCAATTTGATTGAGTAATTATTTTTGGATCAAGTCTAATTGAATTGGATTCAGTTGGATTAGACCCGATTAGGTTAAGAGTTGACCTAATCATCGAGATGGTTTGGTCCCTGATTTGATTAGGGGTTGGGCTTAGTCAATTCCTGATTTGATTAGGATTTTATTGAGCCTAATTAAGTTGGATTTAAATTAGTCTAATTGGGCCTAGCTTATTTTAATTAAATTGGTTCAATTAGGATAGTTTAAAATGAGAAACCACCTTGACCCAAACTCCCTGCGCCACCTGATATCTCTGCGCCCATTTGAATTCACGAGAAGCAACTTCTTGTGAATTTTCTCTCACGCAAAGCCCTTCCCACGCCCCACATTTGTGCGCCATATAAGTGGATAAGGATGGTTGGTTGGCCATTCAAATTCAAAAGAAAGTTTGAATTTGAATGAGCACCAATCTATGCGCCTTGTCCTTATCTTCTTTAGCGCCCCATATCTTACACGAGAAAGAGTTTCTCATGAAACCTTTCCAGAAACCTTTCCATGCACAAAGCAGCCACGCACCTTCTCTTCTCGTGCCCAAGTGGATAGGGATGAGTTGGTTTGCATTTGAATTCAAATTTGATTTGAATTCAAATGTGCAACCACTTATCTTTATCCTCTCACGCGGATAAGACACGTTTTGAATTGTTTTTAAAAGAGGAGAAAGCTGGGGCGTGCGTAAAAATTTTTCGAGAGAGAAAGTGGGGCATGAGGAACCCTTGTGCGCGAATAGGAAGTCTAAAACTTCCAAGAGAAAAAGAAAGAAAAGAAATAAAAATGGACGCAGGGTTTTCAGTGTGTTCCCTAGGGTTTCAGCCTGGGATCGGGAAGTGAGTTAGTGAGCTACGAGTGTCATGAGCCTACCAAATTCAAGGGAGAGCATCATCTACCTCTCAAGCACGTTTGCTGACGATCCGGAGCATCCGTGGAATCGGCAGACATCGATCGAAGGAGTTCGATCAGCATCGGCCGTCGAAAGGGCTCTACAACGAGCTAGCACTCGTGAGGAGCCGATCAGACCGGGAGCTTCGTGTGGACGATCCGCAGAGGTCAGACACACTGTGTGGCTGCGTTGCGACAATCAGATCCTCCCAACGGTGATCAGATTGCGGCGATCGACTACCCGCACAAAGGTATTGTGTTTTGAACACATAGCAGTAAATTGTTTACTGTTCAAATTTGAATTTCGAATTTAAATGCATGCATGCTATATATCATATTTAGATCCTAGTGTAGGGTAAACACATGTTAATTAATTAGATTAATTAATAATTTTTGCTGTAAAATAGTGATTTTGAAAAAATTTTAAAATTACCATTTTATCCCTGCACTCAAATTTCACTTCACTTGGTCCTTGAGCATGCAAGCAACAACCTATCAAATAACAAATACAAACCAAACAAACAACAATTCAATGAAATGGGCAGGATAAAATTTTCTAAAACTAACCAGATCTCTAAAAATTGAATTGGCCACATGCAAATCCAAAATGACAATTAGCAATATCATGACTAAATATTAAAACAATTCACAAAACAAACCAACTTAAATTCTCTAGATTCTAACGAGTTCTAGAAAAATTTTCCAATACAAAACCATGGTGGTGGGTCAGGTTCAACTAAGTCTACAAGCCTTGCTCTGAGCTTATACCTCAAGAATTATCATCACCTCCTAAGCTTGGTAAGCAATCAAAAAACATTGCTAGAGGGAGTCAAGCAACTACAATAAGGAAAAGCTTGTAACAAACTATTGATGTATAAGATAAATAATACTATTAACAAACTTAGGATTTTCAATATACAAATATTTTCAATTAGCAATATACAAACAAATTTCCAAAACCAATAGTCTGCATGTAATTCCAAAGGGCAATTTTTAATTCAATTTCCAAAAAAATTATATCACTTACATAAATATTTATAACAAACAATTCATAAACTATTCTCTAAATTGGTATTCTCATCATCTCATCTAATAGCAATAAGCATTTTATAAACCATCTTCAGTGCCAATATTCACACATCATTAATCTATGAAACTATTGGGACATTATTCTTGTGATGGGCCCAGTGTCCACATTTAATCCCTCAGAGTAGGTCCACTATACTGCATTTAACCCCTTTGAATTTGGTCCATTGTATTGCATTAAACCCCTGTGGAGCAGGTCTAATATGTTATATTCAACGTCGATAGAGTAGGTCTAGTATATCATATTTAACCCTTGTGGAGTTGTTTTGTTGCACATTTAACCCATGTGAAGTAGGTCCAATGTGATCAAGTTCTAGAATGATCAAAGTGCCGATGTATAACCCATTAGTAGGGTTAGGCTGAGAGTTCAAAGCAAAGGCACTGTTGACAGAAATTGTTAGAATCCCATGAATCTTAAGAAAATATGACAGAATCAATCAAAAACCATAATGATCGCATAGAATCAAGTCAAGAAGGATAGAATCAAGCCAAGATCTTGACAATCAAGGGTCAACTATAATCTCGGCAAATAAGAAAATCGATCTAGAAACTTTGTCACGACCAACAATACTATCTCTGAATATTTTTCTTTGATTTCTCTCCTTTTATTGAATAGTTGTTTACTATTTTTGTATAGCCACACTTACCACTTTTGTATAGTCATGGTTACCATTCTTTTGTGGCTCATTGTATTTAAATTTTGATCCATACATTGGAAGAAACACAACTTCTAAAAATTGAAATTATTTCCTCCATTTTCCCTTCTTTCTCTCAACATGGTATCAAAGCACAATCCCTTAGGGATTTTAATTGTTCTTCCTACTAACCTCTAAAAACACTCGAGTCTAGCCTCGTCTCCCATATCGCATCAAGTTGCATTTTGGATCTATATATCTGTTCACCGCATTGGCAATCTCTTCATCTCATGCTTGCATGTCGTTGTTGAGAGATCTTTGTTGTCGACACCGTTCGATTGTCAGATCCGCTGTTCTTGTCAACTACTCTCGGTTCGCATTTGGCTTTGGAAGTTTTTTAGTGGGGATTTGGGTATTGTGTATGACCCGACTAGTATTTGTTTTTAGGGCTTGAAGCAGTTAAAAAAAGTGGCAGAAGGGAAGCAATCTACTGACAACAGGAGCAATGGAATCCTTGGTGATAATTCCTCTATGAATATTAGTCCTAATAAGTTAGATGGGTCAAATTATCTAGCTTGGTCAAGGCTTATTGTTTATTCAAGTCCAGGGATTGCAAGGCTATATCACATGCAAGAGATAGAAACCTCCATCCATTGATCCACCCCTAAGCCAATGTGAATCTGAAAATTCCCTTATCATGTCTTGGCTTATTAATTCTATGCAACCATAGATTGCTCGTGGCTATTTATTTCTCATCACAGCTAAACAAATATAGGATGCTGCTGCTCAAACATATTCCCATCGAGGGAATGATGCGTTGGTATATGAACTGCAAAAAAAAGTTCATAAAATGAAGTAGGGGGAGATGTCAATTGCACAATATTTTTTAGAGCTTAGTACTTTATGGCAGGAACTCGATTACTACGAGGAGTACTTACCCTCCAACTCTGAGGATGCTGCTAAGTATCAGGAAGTAATGGAGAAACACCTTGTGTATGATTTTCCGATTGAACTAAATGCTAATATGATCAGATTCAGATCCAGATTCTAGGTAAAGACCCCTTCCCTTCATTGAGGTAGACTTATGGTGATGTGCAGCAAGAGGAGAACCGGAGGAATGCTATGTTGAATGCCGCTCCTATAGATTGTTCGAGTATGGTGGCTAATTCATTCTCTTAACATGCCAAAGTAGAACCAGTGAGGATTAGTGATCAGAAATTCTCTGCAAAAGATAACCTCACCTGTGATTATTGCAGAAAACCTAGATATACCAAGGAAAGTTGCTAGAAAGTCCATGGTTGGCCAATTAGGGGACGAGGTGGTTGAAAAATGAAAAATCTTCGATCACAGGCTCATATGTCAGGTATAATGGAGACAGTTAGGCCCAATGAAAGTACTAATTCTAGTGGTCTTTCCATTGAAGAGTTGCAAACTCTCCAACACCTTATGGCTCGACTTGGTTCTCCCTCCATGGTTTTTTCCTCTTCCTCTAATCTTACTCAATCAAGTATATCTCATATTAGCTTTTACTTCAATTTCTTCAAATTAACATCATTCCAGTATTATTGATTTTGGGGCTTTGGATTGTATGACTGGATCTTCAGACAATTTCTTAACATATTCCCTTTGCTCGGATAAAGATAAAGTCCATATAGCCGATGGTTCTTTATCTTTTATAAAAGGGAAAGGTTCAGTACGTTGTACCTCTTTTTTTCTTTGCCCTCTACTTTTCATATTCCTAGTTTTCCCTATAATCTATTGTCTGTTAGTGCTCTCACACATGATTTGAATTGTAAAGCTGAATTTTATTCTTCTCATTGTGTTCTTCAGGACCCAAGCATCGGGAAGACGATTGGCTATGGTAGAATGCAAGATGGTCTGTACTTGCTTGATACAAGCCCTGATAACCATCAAGCTTTACTAAGTTCCTCCACATCTACTTCCCAACAATTAATTCAATGGCATAGACGATTAGGACATCCATCATTTTATATTTTAGAAAGGCTGTATTCTGAGTTAGTTAAATAGTGTGATTTGAAGACTTTGGTTTGTGATGCTTGTGAATTTGCTAAGTATACAAGAACTTCTTATCCTTCTGGCAATAATAAGAGTCATGTTCCTTTTGTAACCATCACTTTGATGTGTGGGGTCCTAGTCCTATTGTATCTTGGTCTAGTTATAGATGGTTTGTCTCATTTATTGACTGTTGTAGTTGGATGATCTGGGTTTATTTGATTCATGCAAAACATGAGATGTTTCCTTGTTTTTGGTCCTTTCATAATCTGATTCGTACCCAGTTTGATGCCAAAATTCAGATTTTGTGAACTGATAATGGCACAAAATATATAGAACGTGCCATTTTTAACTACTTAGAAGGACATGGGATTGTGCATCAAACCAGTTGTGTTAATACAACCGCTCAGAATGGAGTGTATGAATGAAAGAATAGGCATCTGTTGGAGGTTGCCCGTTGTCTTATGTTTGTTATGAATGTTCCTAAGTCTTATTGGGGTGATGCTGTCCTTTCAGCGGCTTATCTAATCAATAGAATGCCTCTGAAGACACTTAACTTTAAAAGTCCCCTAGAAATCATTCAAGACACCACTTCATATCTTAATCCTCCAAAGGTCTTTGGGTGTGTGTGTTTTGTTCATTGGCACCATATTGGCAAATTAGATCCTCGAGCACTTAAATGCATGTTTATTGGGTATTCTACTACTTAAAAGGGCTGTAAGTGTTATCATCCTTCTACTAGGAAAGTCTTTGTCAGTATGGATGTGACTTTTCGAGAAATGGAACCATATTATGTGTCATCTCTTCAGGGAGAGAATGGAAAGGAAGAGGTGATTCCAAATTATGTGCTACCAGATTTACCATCACATGTCTCCAGTCTATCCTATTAGACAAGGGGAGGATGAGGGTCAAATAAGTCAGGGTGAAAACACAGTGTCTTTGGAGCAGAATGAGCAGCATTTGATTGGAGGTGATGGAGGAACAAATAATGCAACTCAAGGTAATATGAAATTGAATAAGCCAGACTTGTTGCGATATGCTCGTAGAAAAAAGCAAACACGGTCATTGAACACATTCTACTTAGTCAAACTTCAATCCTGGACTCAGATTCCATGAAATCTTGTGGTAAGTCTCCTATTTTTGTTTCAACCTACTTCCAATTATGATGATTCAAGTCTTGATCTTCCCATTATTGTTAGAAAAGGAATTAGATCTTGCACTAAACATCCTATCTCTAACTTTATTTTGTATAACTCCTTATCTTCTTCCTATAGAGCTTTTGTGTCTTCTCTTCTTCAGTTTCTGTTCCACAGAATTGGAAGGAAGTCCTCAATGACCCTAAGTGGAAAGAAGCCATGATAGAGGAGATGAGAGCCTTAGCCAAAAATGAAACCTAGGAGCTTACTACTCTTTCTTTGGGTAAGAAACCAGTAGGATGCAAATGGGTTTACACTGTTAAGCACAAGGCTGATGGATGTAGAAAAGCACCACACACTAGATGCATTAGAGGTAGAAGATCAAGGAGGAGGCTACACAAGAGAGAAAGGAAGTTTTTTTTCTTATATTCAAAAGATGTACAAGGGCCTATATATACAAATATGTAAATCTAAAAATGATAAGGAATATGGTAATATTCTAAAGAATATTACCTATACATTTATGGTATAAATTACCTACACTTTTATGGTAGTAAATATGGTAATATTTTAGAGAATATTACCTACACACTTATGGTATACATTATCTACACTTTTATGGTAGGGAATATGGTAATATTCGAGAGAATATTACCAACATATTTTTATGGTATATATTATCCACACTTTTATGGTAGGAGATATGGTATTGACTAACAGGCCCCCTCAAGCTGTGCATGAGTCTGAGTCATGGATAGCTTGCCCTTTAGAAACGAAAATCTTGCCTTTGACAATCCTTTGGTCAATATATCTGTAACTTGATTATCCGATCCAATAAAATAAGCCTCTATCTCCCCATCCTTTTATCTTCTCTCTGATGAAGTGTTGATCAGTTTGGATGTGTTTAGTTTTACCATGATGAATCGAATTAAAGGAAATTTTGATGGCATTCTGGTTGTCAAAATAAATGATTGACCGTCCAATGTTTTATCTTAAAACATGAAGAATTTGCCTTAACCATGTTATTTCTACTGCAAGAGAGGCCATAGATATGTACTATGCCTTTGCACTAGATCTTGCTACTGTTCGTTGCTTCCTACTACTCCAGGCTATGAGATTTTTCCCAATGAAGATACAAAATCCAGAAACCGATCTTCATGTATCTGGGTCTCCAGCCCAATCAGCATCTATAAAGCCACAAATAACAAAAGAATTATCTATAGATCGTGTATACTTTAGCCCATCTCCTATAGTGCCCTTAATGTATCTGGGGATTCCCTTTACTGCCTCTATATGCCCATCTCGAGGATCATGCATGAATTGTGATACTTGGTTTACAGCATACATTATGTCAGGTCTGATGAATGTCCAATACTGCAAGGCTCCCACAATGCTACGATATTCATGTGGATCTCTATATGCTGCTCCTTCATCTAATTTAAGTTTTTCATTTTTAATCGCTGGGATAGCTGTAGGCTTATAATCTTTCATCCCACTTCTACTAAGCAAATCTAAAGCATATGTTTGTTGTGATAGGAACATGTGTCTCTTATTTTGCCTGCCTCTACACCAAAAAAGTATTTTAGCTATCCAAGATCCTTCATCTTGAATGTTTGCAACAAATGATCCTTCACGATGTTGATATATTCCTGAGATGATCCGGTGATAACAATGTCATCGACATATATAAGCAACATAGTGACCTCATGGGTACCTATATAAATGCATAGGGAGTAATGCACCTGACTGCGCTGGAATCCAAAGCTACGAATCTCATCAAAAAATCTCTGGAACCAACCTTGGAGACTTGCTTTAGCCCATACAATGATCTTAGGAGCCTACATACTTTCCTACCAGGATCATCCATAGCATATCCTGGTGGTTGCTCTATATATACTTCTTCCTTTAAATCCCATGGAGAAATGCATTCTTTACATCCATTTGATGCAGATGCCAACCATAAGTAACAGCAAGAGCAAGAATACGTCTGATAGTTTCCATCTTAATGATTGGGCTGAAAGTTTCATCATAATCCAACCTATACTCTTGCGTGTATCCCTTTTCTACCAATCTAGCCTTATATCTCTCAACACTCCCATCGGCTCGTCTTTTAATTTTGTAGACCCATTTGCAACCGACAACATTCTTTCCAATAGGTTTGTCCACAATTTCCCATGTATAGTTTTCATTCAAGGCAGCCATCTCTTCATTCATTGCCTCTATCCATCGGTGGTCTTTGGAAGCTTGCTTGTAAGAAATCGGTTCATGCTCATGTTGGAGTGCAAAAAGATATGGGCAATACACAATACTAAATGCTTCATATGAGACCCATCTGTCAATTGGATGCCTCTCCCTGCTAGAACGCCGCAAAACTGTCTCTATAACAGGCTCCTGTTGAACATCAGGTGGAGTATGAAGTTGCTGCCCTTGCTGCTCATCTATCTCATTTCCAAGTCTGGCATGGTCTCCTTCAGTAGTACTCATTGGAACACGCCTGTGATATACTTGTCCATACATTCTATCTTCCCTATGCTACATGTTATCTATATTAATGGGTAGAGAGTCTGTCCTTATAGCAACTTCATGTCTGTCGCAGTGATCACAATCAGCTTCTGTAACTTGCATTTGTCTTAATGCATCATCAAACCATGGCTGGAAGCTGACACTATCATCATCTACATTAGAGATAGTCATTTCCTTCATAGGTGTAGTAAGACACTGCTTATTATCCATACCAAAGTTATTTTCATCAAATATGACATTCCTCGAAATGACTATGCTCCGTTTTCAGAGATTCCAACAACGATATCCCTCGAAGTTATCAGCATATCCAACAAACCTGCAAACATCAGCCTTAGGAGCAAACTTATTTCTTTGAGTGTTAGGAATATGAACATAACACCTACATCCCCATACTTTTATATAGTCATACGCAAGAACCACACCATGGAGAATTTTGTATGGTGACTTATGCCCCAAAACTTCATAGGCAGCCTATTAATGATATGGACCGTTGTGTGGAAAGCTTTAGGCCATAATCCCAAATTGGCACAACTCCCACGCATCATGCTCATGCCACTCTCAACTATATGCCGATGTTTTCGCTCCACTGCACCATTTTGTTCAGGCATTTGTGGGCAAGACTTCCGATGATGTATGCCATGACTATGCAGATAATTCTTAAATTAATGGGAAACCACCCTCATCACTATGGAAGTTAATAATAGGCATGCCGTACTTATTTTGGATGAAAGAATGAAAAAACTAAAATATGGAGAACACATTAGATGTTTGTTTAATGAAAAATATCCAGGTAAAACAACTGTAGCAATCAATAAAGGTAACATAAAAGTGATTTCCTTAATATGCTTGAACTGGGGCAGGACCCACACATCTGAGTAGACAATCTCTAAAAGAAAAGAAGCTCGTTTATTTATTATCTGAAAAAGGAGGGAATGACTCTTGCAATTTTGACACTCTGGACATAAAGATTCACTAAATGAATCTTTATTACATGGGACATAGGACAAAAGACCTTTCTTGAACATGGACTCTAAGAAGTGATTACCATAATGAGTAAGGCGTCGATGCCACAATCTGGCATCTCCTTTCTTGGCATTGGCAGCACTGAACATCAATGACGATGACTTTAGATTGACATTAGACTTGGATGGATAATTACGAGCTTCCTTCAACACAAACAGGCTCCCCTCACGAACACCTTCAGCGAGTGTTTTATTCATTTGGAGATCCTTGACAAAAATAGAATCAGGAGTAAAAACAACATAAGAATCTAATTGATCACATAATTAAGAAATAGAAAGAAGACTCTTTTGAATGCCAAGAACTAAAAATGTGTTGGACAAAACAAGAGGTGTGGGATGACTTGTGGAACAGGGAAGCAAAGCATTGCCTATATGTGTGATGGTGTGAGGGGTACCATCTCCTGTACTAACATAGCCATGTGACATAAAAGGTTTCACATCAGAAATCTTACCTGTATTACCAGTAATATGATTGCTTGCCCTAGAATCAAGGAACCACATCTCCTGTTGTCAATCATTTATTCCCAAATTCTGGAAACTGGCAGCTAATGCTTCATGTCCTGGTTGTACTTGTTGCTGTCCACCATCATTTGCATGCACATAATAAGCATTTCCAGCATTCCTACACCCTGTAGCAGCAGCTCCATAAGTAGGTAGATCCCAACAATTTGCAGCAGTATGTCCCTTTCTTTGGCAAAGCTGATAAAATATGGGTCCCCGCTGTTGTCTTCTTGAATTATTATTTCTTTGATTATTTCATGGCTGATTTCCTTGTCCACCATTCTGGGGTGTGGGCAGCAGCCCACGTCCTCCATTGCTATGCCTAGGATTCCAATTTCCACATCTTCCTCCATGTTCGCCATTTTGATTATTCTGATTTCTATCAAATCCAGCATTAACATTAAATAAGCACATCATGGCTACCACTAGATTCGGTCTGCTTAGCCTTCTTTTGCTTCTTCACATGATATTGCTCATATTGTAGCAGCATAGGACATAGAGCTTCATAGGATGGAAGTTTAGGCTGACATTCAAGGGAGATAACCAGCATGTCAAAATCCGATCCAAGCCCTGTCAAAATTTGCTGAATTTTATCTACATCTGAAATCGGTGGGCCCATGAGAGCCAACTCATCTGCTATCACTTTCATCTTATTCCAATATTCCATTACTGACATATCATTCTTTTGCAAATTCTGAAATTCTACCTTGAGTTGCATGGCTTTGGAAGATGTGACTTGAGAAAACTGATCATGTAGGCTTTCCTATAAGCCTTTTGCAGTGAGTCCATCCTCAATCCCAAGAAGAACATCTTGAGATAAAGTGGACAATAGATAGGCTACCAACACCTTATCTTGTTTCACCCACATGTGGTAAAAGGGATTAGGTACGAGGGCAGTCCTCTTGCTCTCACCTTCTCCTTGTATTTCTTCTAGATGCTGAGGTGGTGCTGGGTCAGTATCATCTAAGTGCCCAGCAAGATCCAGGCTCTCAATAAAAGGGGTAATTTGAAGTTTCCACACAAGATAATTAGAAGAAATTAATTTCTCAGGAACAAGCTGAGAGAGAAAAGAAGCATTCATGGGTGGTGGGAGAGAAAAGGAAGCCATTAAAGACTGTTGCAGCACCAGGGAAGACCAGAAAAAAGGAAACAATCTGCAGCAGAAAAATCCAGCGGCTGCAGCAAAGGAAACCGAGCAGCACCAGGGAAGATCAGAAAAGGAAACAAGCAGGAGCAAGAAAAACCAGCGGCAGCAGCAAGAGAAATTTGGCAGCACTAGGGAAGACCAAAAAAAGGAAACCAGCAACGGCAGAAAAATCCAGTGGCAGCAGCAAGAGAAACCTTGCAGCACGAGGGAAGATCAGAAAAAAGAAACCAGCAGCAGCAGGAAAATCCAGCAGCACCAGCAAGAGAAAACTAGCAGCATCAGGGAAGACCAAACGAAACCAGATGGCAGCAGAGAGGGGAGAGATAGGGGAGGAAGGAGAGTTGTTGGTGGTTCGTGGCTATGGATCAATATCCCTAGTTAGGGTTCCTGCTTTGATACCATGTAGAAAAGCACCATACACTGGATGCATTAGAGGTAGAAGATCAAGGAGGAGGCTGCATGAGAGAGAAAGAAAGTTTTTTTCTTATATTCAAAAGAATGTGCAAGGGCCTATATATACAAATATGTAAATCAAAAAATGGTAAGAAATATGGTAATATTCTAGAGAATATTATCTACATATTTATGGTATACATTACCTACACTTTTATGATAGGAAATTTGGTAATATTCTAGAGAGTATTACCTAATCACTTATGGTATACATTACCTACACTTTTGTGGTAGGGAATATGGTAATATTCTAGAGAATATTACCAACATATTTTTATGGTATACATTATCCACACTTTTATGGTAGGAGATATGGTATTAACTAACAATGGATCCATCAAGAGATTCAAAGCTCGACTGGTAGCCAAGGGGTTCACTCAGACATATGGAATAGATTATCAAGAAACTTTTGCATCTCTTGCAAAGATGAATTCCATTCGTATTCTTTTATCATGTCCAGCTAATCTTGATTGGGAGTTGCAGCAATTTGATGTAAAGAATGCCTTTTTACATGGTGATCTGGAAGAAGAGGTTTATATGGAGATTCCGCCTGGCTTTGAAGATTAGAAAACTGAAGGAAAAGTTTGTCGATTGAAGAAAGCTTTATATGGCCTAAAACAATCACCTAGAGCATGGTTTGATAGATTCAGTAGAGCCATGGTAGCTTTTGGTTATCGATAAAGCAATGCAGATCATACTATGTTCATCAAACATTATATGGGTAAGTTACAATTCTCATTGTGTATGTTGATGATGTAGTTGTGATAGGAAACAACCAAGGAGAAATGACCAGTTTAAAACACTACTTGGCTATGGAATTTGAGATCAAAGACTTGGATAGTTTTCGGTATTTTCTTGGAATAGAAGTTGCAAGGTTCAAGAAAAGTATCTTTATATCTCAAAGGAAATATGTCCTAGATTTACTTGAAGAAATTGGCATGTTAGGGTGCAAACCTATTGAAGCTAATCATAAGCCAAAAGGCATTAGAGAAGCAGTAGATGTGAGACAGTATCAGAGATTGGTTGGGAGGCTAATTTATCTTTCACATATACATCTTGACATAGCTAATGTTGTAAACCTGGTGAGTCAATTCATGCATGATCCTCGAACTACTCATTTAGACGTGGTTTTCCATATTCTGAGATACTTAAAATCTGGCTTTGAAAAAGGTTTATTTTTTTTCAATCATGGCCACTTAAAAATAGAAGCTTTTATTGATGTTGATTGGGTGGGATTTTCTAATGATAGAAGGTCCACAACAGGATATTGTTCATTTGTTGGTGGCAATTTAGTTCTTGAACGAGCAAGAAACAGTGTAGTAGTAAGGTCAACTGCAGAACCAAAGTACAGAGCTATGGCACAAGGTGTTTGTGAGCTTTTGTGGCTCCAAATACTAATGCAAGAGTCAAGATTTTAAATCCCGTGGGATGGGGGTGTCCTGATTTTCTCTCGGAATGAGACGCCCAACGTCCCGCCCCATCTTGGTGGCCGTCCCGATCAGGCATCCCGGTACGCACTTAGGATATCCTTTTATATATATAGATAGTATTTTTTTAAATTTATCTTGAAGTTTTACTGGTCTATTTGTTGTTTAAATGTATTTGAACTTTAAAAGTGATATATTTATAATAGATCAGTTCTATCTAATAGTAACGCTCTAATGCATTATGATCTTCTAGGTTATTGAAGATCATTTGTTGATTACGAAGCAAAGATTTCTCATACTTGATGCATCCACAAGTATTTGATAAAATAAAAGTATCAAAGTTTGATGAAAAAGCTGTAACCCATATAATTTGAGCTTAGTTATTTGTTGCTTCAATCGGATGACTCCACCTCTATTTTCTAATACAGTAATTAAATTTCCATTGATGCCGATCCTTCCCCATTTTTTCAAAATGCCACCCAATATCTGGATCCTTCTGTTACTTGCTTTTGAGATCCATCTAGTTTCAAAAAATTAAAATTAATAATTATTTATTGTATTCAATTACCTATCCATCTCTGTGCTTAGGATTTTTATAATGCCGTTGATATGTTTTTATAATTTTTAAATATTTTATAATTAATAATTTTTTTAATTATTTAATATATTTATTACATTCACTATGTATCCTTTCTAGGTTTGTAATATATTTTTATAATTTCTACAAACTTTTATAATTACTAAAATTTATCTTAATTATTTATTATATTTATTATATCCAGTTATCTATCCATTTTTACGTTTAGGATTTTTTGTAATCTTTAAAATATATTTTTATTATTTATAAATATTTTATAATATTTAGCGCCAATATCTCGAAAATATTTGGTTGATTATATGGATCAAGGGTATGGTTCACAGTGGCAGGGCAGTGCTGTAAAACTATTGGGCACACTTTTATATCAGATTATCAGCTTATTTACTAAAAATAAAAAAAAAATTATTCGACAATAAGCATGAAATATAAAAATAATGGATGGGAGTAGAAATATCATTGGCAAATCCTTCTACGTCTGCTGTATGAATTGCAGAATCTCCCTTCCTCTCCTTTCTCAGATAAGGTTCCGAAATGCTCAAAAAAAATACATTCATTCATAAGAATTCATTGAATGTTGTGGATATGAAAACTGAGAGCTGGATGTAAGAATTTATAGGAATTAAATTGTACCATTGTGAAGACCGTTGTGAAGATCGTTGGATGCTGTGAAGACCATTGGATGTTGTGAAGACCGTTGGATGTGTATAATCAAAAAGCCACGCGTGAAGGACAAGTAAACATTCCACCGAGTGCTCTAGGAGTCATGTGGGTGGGGCAGAATCGGTCACGCGCAAGTGCCGATCGAATCACGCACAGGCGTGCACAGAGAACGATCACATGCTCACAGATTTATGAGCGCATATTCGAATCATGCACTCGCGGAGCCAATACACGCACAAGGGAAAGCACAGGCCGTTCGATGCTTTGAGATTTGCGTGGGCCTTATAATTGGCATTAGGTCGAAAGAGGTGAAAATGGCGAGAGGGTTTCGATGGATCGGCCATTCCTCCACTTGTCCCTCCTCCCTCCTTTCTTCCTTGTTTCCTCGTCGGAGATCCGAACGCCTCTTTCCTCCTTTCTCCCCTCTCCTCCCTTCTCCCTGAGCAACTACTCCCTCCCGTCCGTGCTTCTCCCGGTTCCTCCCTCTCGACTGTACTCCTCCCTTCTGATGACGATGACAACGGCAATAGGCGAAAAGGGTCAGTACCGCTCCCTCCCTCCCGTTCTCTTCCAGTCCTCCCTCCCGATTCATCAATCGAAATAGGAAAACAGTGTCTATCTCGATCAGGACGGCTGTACCAGTGCGTGATCCGGCTAGGAACAAAGCGGGATGGTTGGGATAGAGGCCAGAGGCCAGATGCTCGTTTCGAGGTCCCGCACCCGTCCTAGATGCCGGAATCACAGAGAAATGGGACGGAACAGTCGGGACGGCGGCCCCCATCCCAACGGGACTTAAATCCTTGGCAAGAGTTATGACTACTTGAAGAAAAGCCACTGTTATTATATTGTGATAACAAGGCAGCCATTAGCATTGCTCACAATCCAGTTCAACATAATAATACAAAACATATTGACATTGATCGACATTTCATCAAAGAAAAGTTGAATGTTGGGATTCTAGATATTGTGTAAGTTTTGAAAATTAGTTAGCTAATGTTTTTATAAAAAGGCTTGGCAGTAGATTGTTTCATTCCTTTGTATGCAAGATAGGTACGAGGGATATACATACACCATCTTGAGGGAGAGTGTTGACAGAAATTGTTAAAATCCCACAAATCTCAAGCAAATCTGATAGAATAAGCCAAAAATCATAATGATCTTATAGAATCAAGCTAGGAAGGATGGAATCAAACCAAGATCTCGACAATCAAAGGTCAACTATGATCCTGACAAATAAAAAAATCTATCAAGAAAATTTGTCACAACCAGCAGTACTATCTTTGAATATTTTCTTTTGATTTCTCTCCTTTTATTGTATAATTGTTTACTATATTTATATAGCCACACTTACCACTTTTGTATAGTCATACTTACCATTCTTTTGTGGTTCATTGTATTTAAATTTTGACACATACATTGGAAGAAACACAACTTCTGAAAATTAGAATTATTTCCTTCATTTTCCCTTCTCTCTCAACATGCACAAAATTCAATTTTTTACAACTACAATTTTATCATATTTTCCAACTAACTATGATGGCTCAAATAGTTTATCAAATCCTCAAATCGAATATAAGTATCCAAAGAGTTTCCAAAATTTGACAAACATGCATGGTTTCATGCAAAGATCTCCAATAATTCCATTATCTCCTTTAAACATAATAAAATGTATAATTACGAATGCACATAGTTTTCAAAGATATCCAAGAGTTTCAGTGTCACAAACTTCACTTTCCTAATCTAATTTTATTTTGCTCAAACAAAAGTTGAAATTAAGTTTTGGTTTCATGCCAATAGCTAGCAAATATAGTACATATCATAACAATTAACAAGCATGATACGTGACAAAATAAGAGCACCGACACAAAGATGTGCTAGCAGTGGTATGCATCTTATTCCAACCAATGCTCTATGTTGACTCTATAATGGCTCAGCATAATACAAACCAACATAGTTTGAAACTCTTAGCATTTACTAGAAATACATGCATTTTAGTCAATAGAAGCATCTCATAACTTAAAATCCAAAATTTCAAAGTATTTACGAATTAATTATCATAGATGTATTTTAATGGAGGTTAATGCACATAATTTCAAAAAGAAGTTTCATGTAGCAGCGGTTCTCAGTTATAAAACATTCTAAAGATCTAACATAGATATTTTATATGAGAAATCAAGGTAGATGGATAGTCACATGTACTCAATAGTTATATTATTTCAAATACCTTACAAACTAGTTGGCAAGGATGTGATTTAAAAAAAATGGAGTGACAACTCACCCAGATAAAGGGTTATTTACCAAGATGCTTGCTTAGATAGAGGGTTGTTTATCAAACATGATAAGTCCAAGTGTCCAACAAAGACACTCCACTCAAACCAAATCCTCATCAACACCTAACTATTGACCCTATGATCAATTTTGATAATTCCAAAATTTTGAGTGATTATGATACTAATCATATGTTTCATGAGTGAATATAGGATTTTCCAAATGCTTAAAATGAAAAATCATTCATAGAAGAAATCCTCTCAAAAAAGGGTTAAGCATTTCAAAGAATGGATCTAAGCACCTAAATGAACCTCAAACAAGAACTTTTTGGAAGCCTTCATGATGGAAAAGATCATAAAAATCAAGGTGAAAGAAGCTCTCAAAAGTTGTAGTCAAAAAGCCACTCATGCAGAAATTTATTCAGCATTTTTCAATTGGCTATCATCCGAGTCAACTCAAATTTCATTCGAGTCGACTGAAAGGAAAAAGACAAAATTTTATTCAGAGCTAGAACTGGAACAGGACTTCCATCTCCAATGTTCAGGAACCGTTCGCCGTCTTAAAATTTCCTATTGACCTGAAGTCCCTATAATGAATTGGAAATATTAATTGGACTTCCAGTATCCAATACCCAGATAGTAGTATCACACACAGAAATTACAAGGAGTTATCATATAAGTATCTTGTCCCGCAACAGATTGCTGCTTTCTCTTGTTCGGCCTGTTGGAGTCAAGGGAGGCTATATACTGAGGACAATTCCTCTTTCAGTGACCCTGCTTCTTGCAGAAGAAGCACTCTGTCTGGCTCTTGTCAACTTTTGACTTCTTGCTCTAATTGGACTTTGGAGCCCTAGTACACTGCATCTTTTTGTTCTTCTTCTTCCCTTTCTTAAAAGGACGATGCCCAGAAGAAGAACCACCCACCATATTCACCGGCTCCTTTTGAAGCTGGTTTTCCTTCTCAAAAGTCTGCAGTAATCTTAGCAAACCATAGTAGTTTACTACAGATTTAGTCATTCTATAATGACTAAAAAAGGGTAGGTAGGACTTGGGTAAAGAATTCAGGATCGCATCTTTCTCTAGCTACTCATGCAAGGAAAATCCAAGTTTGCTCAGGCGCTCGATTTGCTCGATCATGTACAATACATGATCAGTGACCGGCATCCCTTCTCTCATCTGTGCGCTGAAGACAGCACAAGACGTTTTATGCCTCTCAACGTCATCAAGAGTGCCAAAGGACTCGTTCAACATTTGAAAAATTTTCTCCGACTGAGCATCCTTAAATTTTCGACTGAATTCGTCGTTCATAGCTGTCCTCATAATGCAACACACAGTGACTCGATCGTTAAGCCACTTCTGGTAAGTGTCTCTGATCACACCAATAGTGTTCGGAGCGGGCTCCTCAGGTGCCGGATCTGTAAATACATACAAGATCCTTTCATGCTCTAAGACAATCTTGAGCTTTCGATACTAACTATCGAAATTAGGTCCAGTGAGCTTGTCATTGTCGAACAGCAAGCGGAGCGATAAAGTATTAGCCATTTCTAAAAAAAAAACACATGACTTATTAGTATATGAATTATTTAATCCTAAAGATTTGGATTTTAGTCTAAAAATTCTCCCATTATTTTATACGAATTGGTAGTCTCTACTTTCAATTCGAGGAATTACATTAATTTCTTAATAGGTATTAAAATTCACATAGACTGCATACGGATCCGAGTTTCCTCAGCCAACCCCTATGCATCTATAGGTAGGTTCTTAACCAATTGTTTCTTCAAACAATCTTTAGTAATATATTTTGCCTTAGGCATCTCTTCAGCAGACGTTTGCACCTTCACTGAAAATTCTGTTTAGGTCCAACCATTAACATGATCATACCCAGTGCATCTAACAAACGAATGCCCAGGTCTGAGTTTGCTTGGCCAACTTGACCATTGATTTGAAAAATGCAACAAAGTCGTCATATGATGAATTATAATTCCAATACCCAATAAACACCATGCGTTTGTGCCTCCAATGTTTATTTAGAATACTGGACCTATTATCATGCACCTTAATGGAAGGCTATGAACTAGTTATCCCCATAACTTTGTCATTTTAAGGATCTAATAATTTAGAAGATTTAATTAATTGATTTAAAAATAAAGAAAAGAGATTAACCAGCATTTCAATGATCCTCCTACTGACTTCACCAAGTCATCAAAAGGGACAAGAAATAAGCTGGCTCAAGAACACCTGAATCAGTTACACTAATTAACCTTAATGGCATGGATCAACTCGAATCATTCAGTGGCCTAATCTTAACATAATCTATCAAATTGGCTAGGTAAGTGAGATCGATGGGAGGGTAGCCAATGCTTGCCTTAGACACCATATAGGCCAGGTAAGCACGCCCCCAATTAAAAACCAATGGTCATACTGTTGAACTTACTTTAGACACCAATTGGTCGATTAGTTTCGATTTGATCAGTCAAAGGACTTGGGCTCAACCACTGAGCCACAATCAGGTCCATTTGGTATGGTCAAAAATATGGACTTGATCAAGCTACAACTATTGAGGTTGATCTTAGAGAAATGTTGACATAATCTAATTCAACTATTGATTAAATTGAATCAATTTCTCTATTTGGTCCATACTTGTTACTAATCCTAGGTCTAATCCGGTTAGATGACCTGATTGAAACTAACCCATAGCTCTAACGATTTATGAGGTATATTAAGATCTTTAATTCTCAAATCTAGATCTTTTGATAATCATATCTTAATTCATAATTAAGTATATGAAATTCTATATTGAAATAATTTCAACTTGTAAAACTATTTTACAAAAAATTTCATGCAAAACCTTACATCATATGTCATTAATTTCAGATTACAAAACTAATTTTCAGATCTGAATATTTTGCATAAAACAGCAAAAAAAATAAATCATAAAATTTTTAGACCTAATCTAAACTTATTTATGATTAGAACAATTCTAGGGTTTTTTTCACATTTCTTCTACATGAGATATAATCACATCAGCACTCCTACACATCATAAAAAAAAATCCATTGATTGGGCAAGAGAGGGAATTTATTCCCTAGTTCTTTTGACCAGACGGCCATGGTGATCAACTTAATTTCGAGTACTTGGTTACTAAGAACAATTCAATACTACATATCACATATGTAAAAGAAAAATTCTGGTCCATATCATATTTATAATATGATAATATGCAGAATTTTTATCTAGTCTAATTAGATCGTTACTACAACATTAAATTTTTCAGATCTAAACCTTAATCATATCATCACATGAATCATTAATTTCAGATCTAGAAAAACAAAGAAATCTATTCAAAAAATATATGTATGATTGCATAGAAAAATTCTGATTTGAGATATGATCAAATATATGTAGATACTTTGCTCATGTCAGATCTGAAATTCTGTCAAATAGATTCAGATCTGAGCCTGATTCAAACATCAATTCTCTAATTAAAATACATCCAAAAAAATCTATCAAAACAGATTTAAATCCATGCATAATCAGGTTTTAAATCAGAGCAAAAAACTGCACAGAAAACTCTACTAAAATAGATTTTTAATATATCATTTTTAGAGGCTGATTTCGATCCGATAATCTGGTCAAAACCAGATTGAAAATATACAGAGAATATCAGATCAAAACAAGGTTTAATCATATCAAAAATTTTGGTTCAAAATCAGATCAGAAAAAATCAGAAAAATTCAAAAATTAGACTATGCAATCATGACATACAATCTGGCTTTGATATCAGTTGAAAAAAAAATTATCCAATCGCATCGGTTGCCAGGAAAAAACTTGAATAGATTAGGAATTAAAATTTGCATAACATTTATGAAATTTTATCTTGATTCGCAGCAGAAGATTTAATCAGGGTTGATTGATTCTTGAATCGAGTCACTTCGTGAGATCTGGATGTCCAGACCCTCTACTTTCCTCGCACGCCAACCAACGTAGGAGAGAGAGATGAAGCTCTTCTTTAGAGGGAAGAAGGAGAGCCTTGAGATCTGATCTTAAGGCCTTGGAAGGAGCCTACATGCCACACCACAAGGGATAGGGAGGATGCCCAGGAAGAGAGAGATGCCCAGGAAGGTGATGCCCCAGGAGATGGGTTGCCCAAGGATCTCACTCCTAGACCAATGCTTGATTGATTTTTCTCTTCTCCACACCCCTCAAATAGACAAGAGTTCCTAGATCAAATCAAACACTTTCATGGGTAGGAATAGGACCCTCCAGGTTCGAATCAAATCCAAACTCTTTAAACCATAAGGTTTCTTAATGAAAGGAGGAGAGGTGCCAACTTGCGCCTCCCTTCACCATGTCGCACATCCAAGGGGAGGGGGCTATTTCCAGTGCCCTCTCCTCCATCTTGGTCAGCCCAATAGGTGAGAGATTACTTGGTAATCATAGCTAAGTGCACCAAATCTGATTTGGTTCAAGTTTGGACTCAATTTGAATCCAATTTGAATCCGATTCGAATCAAATTCAAAAAGGCTGCTAATCCTAATCTAATTAGGATTTAGATCCAAGTCTAACTTGGATATTTAATCCAATTTAGCCTCAACAAAATCAAGCCCAATTAAATTTAGATCTGATCTAAAATAATTAGGGCTTGAATCCAAACTCTCATAATTCCTTGGATCATAGATTTGATCAAATTCATCTCTAGAATCAAATCTGTGCCTCATGTGCAGTGCTAGCTGCATATAGTTAGTGTTTAATTCCGTATGATCCATAACTTAATTCTCAATTAAGTAAATCTATATATTCAATCAAGTCTCATACTTCTAAATTGAACACATAAATATTCGATCAATTTTTTTCTACGTTGTTTGACTTTATGCATGACTCTATCGGATCGAACACTAAGTTGGTAGTACAGGAGCCCCTTCATATATTAATCGAAGTAACCATCTAGCAATGATACCCGATGTTCAGATAGATTGAATAATTGCAAAGCCACATTCAAGAACCTCGGTATTTGGTTATTGCATTATTCATCCCTTTGATCCTAATGCTCAAGGTGACCTAGGGTTTAATTGTCAATCCTGGATTAATCATCCTCATTGTATTTCAATTTTTTTTAAATCTTGTGACAAATCATGAGGATTATCCTAGCCAAAGTTTTACTGGATTGAGATACAGTGATGCATTAACTCCTGTAAACTGGAGGGGTCAATCCCATCTTGACTCACACTGACTTCATAAGTACTTGACTATATCTAGTAGCCTACCATCACTTCATTAGAAATACAGGTAGTTTGATACCAAAGCACGGTGAGTTACTCGCAAATCACCATGGTGATCTTAGGTCGGAGGGACACTTATACCCATATCCTTCACGAGCTGCCCTTGGTAGCAGAGCGCTCCACAGGTGAGTCACTATTCAGTGATGATGTACTCCTATATCTTACCTGTATGCATACCAGTGTCTCCACATTCTTTGGTTAAGAGGACAACCAATCCATATGGCACACAATGACCTATACTCGATAAACGTTATTGTCTTTGTTAATAATATATCATTTGATCGCGAGCAAGTTTAAGAACTATTTGATAAATTCTCTTTTATCGATTATATTATAGTTCTAAGGACTTTATCATAATATAAGAGTTCAAAAGAAGATATACTTTTATAATGAACTTACCAAAAATAACTTTTATTCATTAGTAATTCATATACAAATTACAGAGAGTTTAATCATCTACAATTAGACAATTGGCTTTAGGACATATTTTCCAACACATATTTGCTTAAAGTTTAATTTAGCAAAAATTTTTAAAGAACCCAATTCACCCTCCCTCTTGAGTTTCTACTTTTCTGGGCAACAAGTGGTATCAGAGCAAAGTATGTTTGAAAAGAAGATAATTTTATATCAATTGGTATTAGATAGCTTACTATTTGTCTTATATTCTTGACAAAAAGAGAAGAATATCTTTATGTCAATTTTGGTTCTGCACAGCTGTATTCTTAATATGATATCATTTGAGACAAATTCAAAACATACTTTTTTTGAACCTAATTGCTTGATATTTCTTAAGAAAAGGAAGAGATGATCTTTTTGAAGAATAACCGAAAAACTCTTTAAGGTTTGCTTTGACTGATTTGCTGATATTAATTTAAATTGATTTATCATTTGAAATTTTCAAAACTATTTGATTTGAAATGATTCATCTTAATCACTTCAAAACTAAAATAATTGGGATCAAGCTAAATTTGCAAATTGATCTTTAAGTGGTATTGAATTGTTAAGGAAAACATGATTTGGGTTAAATTTCAGTTCAATTGGTATCAAGAAAATCTTTCAAAGAAATGACTATTTGGTCTGATTTTCAAAATAATTGATATAAAATTGATTATTTTCATAATTGGTATCAAAAAGTTTCTTTCTAAGAAAATTTTCACTCTTGGAATCAATGGTATCATTTTTGCCTTGCATTTTATTGCCTTATTTTTGACAAAAAAATTGAATATGATGTCTCAAATCTATTTTTCATTGATATACTCTTGATGTGATACCATTTGAGACAAATTCAAAGAATTTCATACATTTTATGAACTTAATTAATTGATATTTCTTATGAAAAGTGTTAAAAAAACTGCTGTAGTTTCATATGCATAGTTTAAAATTTTCCTAAACATATAAGCGGAAGTAAGTCAATTAAAACGTTTTTAATCTAACCACATACTAGATCAGATCTGAAAATCATAGCATGGATCTTGATACAAACAAGTACCCATGATCTGAAATTTGAAACATAAAAACAAACGATTAGAAAAATAAACGGAGATCAGATCTTTATACCTCGGATCCTGCGGATATCCTGGGTTCTGATCGTAGTCGTGCACGTGCCTGATCTCTGCTAGTATCCTCACGGAGCTGCCTGATCAGAGCACCGAGATCACTGGTGTGCTAGCACCTTGCAGATCTCGCTCATCCTTGGATTTAGATCTTTTCTTCTAGATCTTGAAGAAGAAGATCGCTGCGCGAACTCTTTCGCACAGATCTAACGGGATCCGAACCAGATCACCATGAAGAGAAGAAGAAACCTTTTTCTTCTCTTCTTCTTTCTCTTTTTTCTTCTTAGATCTGATCGTGATCAGATCTGGGTGTTGGATGAAGAGAAGGGAGGAGGAGGTGTTGGAAGGAAATTGTTTTGTGATGTAACAAAGAAAGCGCCTCTCTTCTTTTCACGTCAAAATCCTCACGCCATAAAAATTTTTTGTCGCACAAAAACTTACTCCATCCCATCCCAACCACTTCATCACACCCTTAAAGATCTTATCTCTTTTGATCTTAGCCATTCAAACCAAAATCAAAGATAAAATGGGCGTTGGATGTAAGGAAGAAAGGAGGAAAGATCTCAGGCGCATAATTAGTGCACGCCCACTTTCTCCCATTTAATTTGTCGCATAAAATAATTCCTTACATGCTCAATCAGATATGATTTAATCCTATTTTGAATCATATTCAAATAGGAAAAAAAATCTGGATGAGAGAGAGTCCCAGATAAGGTGGGGCGCCAACTATTTGTGCCCCTCCCCTTCATGCATGTGAAAACAAAAGGGGGCGCATTTTCACGCACTCCCTCTCCTTCTTTTCATGAATTCTAGAGAGAGTCCCAAAAGACTTGGGCTCTCCGAGTCATGGTTCTTTTGGTTCAAAAAGGGCCTCAATCAGATTCAAATCGAATAGTCGAATTCGAAAAGACTGTCAAGCCTGAACCAATCAAGCCTGAAATTCAAATCTGATTTGGATAATTGAACCTAATTAGTAATAAATTAAATTAAGTCTTATTAAATTAAATCTGATTTAAATTAATTAGAACTTAATTTATAATTTAATTAGTCTCAAAAAAAATTGCAACATATGCAATTAAGTCCCTGCGCTAATAATTAGCAGCTGCCAAAACTGTAACGCTTACAAATTAGCAGTTTTTAAAATTTAAACTATCAATTTGATTGATAATTCGAATATGATATAAGTCATTGATCAGATCATGCTCCTTTTGTGTATGACCTCTCAAGTTCTATTCTGTCTGGTAGTGAGACATATCGTGATCTCTATCACAGTATCATCGAAACTCTTTTCGATGGACTGAAACGATTCTAACTCACCTTAACAAAGATCGTTGATCCGAAAATAATCTTAGTGAGTTCTCACGATCCACCAGTGACGTCTAGCAACATATAGTGGCAATCCAGCAGAACAGAAAAGTGAACCCTTAAGTGCAGTTATCGTGTGATACAATCCCTCTATCGAGAGTTCCGACTTGATGGAGGTCATGGAGAACTCGTCAAACTCCATCATCAGTCATATGCTAGATTGGCTCGACTCGAATTCATTTGTGAATCCCGTGAAAACTCTTTTTCAGTATTCACACTTAATCTGGTCAGAGATTTTTCTGAACTCAGTCTTACGAATCGCATAGGACTTCCCTTTTCTATCAAGATCAATAGATTTCATCTAGGTGCATCCTACTCCAAACAGCGAATCTGAACCTACATAGCCAACATATACGGCAAGGACCCATATGGCTAGGGACCAAGGGAACATGCAGTCAAACTATGTAGTCTCGCTGTGAATAGCCAACACACCGCAGGTCAAAAGATCAATCACACCACTGCAGCATCGAGAAAAATTACTGACGAGTGAGTAGACATCCAAGTGGTTTCTCGTGTTGGTCACGCTCAGTACAAGTTGTTCTCTAACAACCACCTGCACTCTCATCCCAGTGTCTTTACATCGCAGACTCGAGACTCATCTGTCCTAAAAGAAGGTGATCCATGCATCGATCTCGAATGGATTGATCACTGTCCTTCATGATGATCCTTCGATCGGGAGTATTTAGAAATTAACCACTAATGATGTATGTTTTAAATTCTCGACACTTTGAGAATATACAAAATCATCTTTGTTAATTTTTAAGACAAATCATAGACACATAAGACATGATTGGTTATAAAGACTGCCCATCAAGTACAAAATATGCCTTAAAAAAAGATATGTGTCAGCCAAGATTGACTTTTAGGGCACACATCTAACAAACTCCTACTTGCACTAAAGCCAATCTGCCATATACCTAAACCATATCTTCTGAAGACAGACTTCGGTGTTTAGCTGGCTAAGTGACTTGGGCCTACCACATTCTATGTGGAGTTTACTCTCCTTACCTCCATGTATTCTACTCGAGGTAATCGCGTATATCTCTACTCTTTGTGCATGGACTTCTGGGGAGATCTTGGCTCTTTGGCAAGGGCTATGGACCATTATCTTTGCAGTACAATGTCAAAGTATCCAATAGTATGACATTTAGTTTTGCAACTATCACAACAACCAGAACGCATCCTGCACATCTACAGCATATTCAGCTTTCATTGATCAATTGTTTGGAACCATTCCATCATATCAAACCAACATAACTTAAGAATACATGCTGATGTAGACATTCTACCATCAATATTAGTGTATCCTCCCACTTTTAGCTCAATTTTTTTTCAAAGATGAGGAACAATCCCTTAGTGCTTCTCAAGTACTCGAGAATATTTTTTACAGCAATCCAATGCTCCAAGCCTGGATTTGACTAATATCTACTCATGACTTTCACAGTAAGATATACCAAGTCGAGTACATAGCATGGCATATACCTATGCCCAAGGGGATGACAGATCCCTCTTGAAGGTTTTAATGTTGAACCCTTTCAGCATCTCTTCTATGTACTTATCTGTGAAAACCAAACATCCTTTTAGGATTTGTTTCGATAGACTTTTTATTTCCAGTATGTTTGACCTAGGTCTTTGAAAAAAAAATTCTATATGTAACTACATCATAACCGAGGTCAGCATGGGACCCTCCCACTGACCTTCATGTAACTACATGATTCTTCATGTCACGTCATTGTAGGTTTTGGGATCATCCCTATGTTCTCAATCTCCCTTGAGAAATACTTTCTCTAAATTCTTTGTAAGAATATCAAGTATTTTTCTAAAGATTTGGAGATCCTACCAGATCTACGAGGTGGAGGAAGTACTACATATATTAGCTCATTTTAAATAAGTTGTACAGGTTTTGTGACTCGTTGTTCTTCAAAGATTTGTTCTCTTTGAGTTTATCCTCCCACTGTTTCCAAGAAAACAATATGATTGCTCACAATTACATTGTGAACTACTGAAAAGAGAAAGTGACATCCCAAATCTTTTTGGGATACTCCATAAACGAGCTCTCACAGATCTATCCTCTAATTTGTCCACTATATCATACCTCATATGGTATGGTGAAATCAACTTTAGAGGAAACCTAATTTAGATTTCAGAAATTAAATATTATTCCTAAAGAAATAATAATTGAACTAGTGATATTCATGATGGACTGGACCATATCTCATATAGTGCCATCGCTTCTCACAGATACACCGTTGAGCTGAGGTGTACAAGAAAAATTCCATCATGAAATTATGCCATTCTCTTTAGATAATCGACAAATTTCCTATTTGGTATTGCATCCTCGATCTAATCGAAGTATCTTTAAGATTTTTTTTGATTTATTTTTTCTACTTCATATCTGAATTCTTTGAACCTTTCAAAGTCTTTCAGATTTGTATCTCACATACATACCTATACCATGATGCTCATTGGTAAAGGTGATGTAGTGATAACCTCCTAGTCTTGCTCATCAAATGAGCCATACACATCGTATGTGTACTAGGGCAAGTATCTCAGTGGTCCTATTCACTTAACCCATAAAGGACAGTTTGGTCATTAATCCTGAAAGAGATGATTCACAGACTAGATATGACTTAACAGTCAATGAGTCCAAAGGCCCATGTTCTCCAGTCAGTAAATCATTTTTTCTCATACATGATCTAGCCAAAAGAACCATCTATATACTTCAGGTTATTTGGATCTGGATCTTTCAGATCCAATGGCATTCACTATTTGCTCAAATAATTTTTCACAAATGCATTATCATACAAATGATAAAAATTAAATCCAAACAGTAATCACCGAGATTATGTGCTCACAGCCTAGTGCAACTTTTGCACCATTGCCGACTCAAAAGAGTCACTTCACCTTCTCTCAGTTCTCTTCCTTCCTTAGATCTTATATTAAAGTGTGTAATATGCATTAGAGTCTAATGAAAAAGAAAAAATCGTAAGATCAATTTTGAGTAATTCGACATACCTTCTGAAGATATGTAAATATTTCTTTTAAGTTCTTTAGGTATATATCTGCGAACTTTTTAAAGTCCCTTAGTTACTAGCATATCGACCAATTCAGTTAAAGTGCTACAATATTTATTCATATAATAATTTCATAAACTATTCGTATGAATTAGAAATTACAGGATCAAATCTATTAGCAATTTTTTATGCATGGTCATGTCGAGCCTTTCAAGCTCTTCAATATCCTTGATCATCGATCATGGACAAACTATCCATCACGCATCTCATGCACTGTGCGACTCTGATCATCTCACAACTATTGCAGATGAATTAGCATGTCATTGGCAGTCTACATGTCCTTATGTATATATTGGATCTCATCGACTATGGAATTCAATTTATAGCACCTAACCTAATTGTCAATGTCCAACCATTTGTCAAGTATAGCTCGTTGACTATGGATTGGACAAGTTGATGACATTGGGTTAACCTGGTCAAGAACATGGCTTAATTTCTAAAAGCTAAGAACTATTCTTAGATTCATGAGCCAGAATATGTAATTGATTTCGGTTAAGTGGTTAATATCTAGGATTCGAGCTAGAAGATTGGAAGCTGAAGATTGATCATAGAGAGTAAAGATTTAATTAGATGATTGTACTTGTAATAGTTTATTCTAGGGACTTTAAAAACAAACAAAAGGCTCTCATTAATTTTTTCGAATCTCTCATACTCGGGTGGAGAAATGGAAATCCTAATGCGATAATAGATTTTAGTGGGTGCTGCAGTCCTATTGATGTACAGCACCTCAACTAACAGTTATTGATGATACGTATATCAATGCGTGGATAACATTTTGTCCAGACGCTTCTCTAAGCACGTTGCAGCAATTTGGTCTCTAAGTCCTATGGTCTCACCTAACAGTTATTGGCACATTCCTTAGTTAAGTCCGACCCATCATTCACCAGCGAGTACAAAGCCGTCATTGGGTCCCTCACCTAACAGTTATTGGGCCCAACCACATCTTTACCCCGGGGCATCTGATGCCAATAGAGTGGTTGTGCTTTTCCAATACAACCAAACTACTGTAATTAGTCGAGAACGATCAACGTCGGAAAAGGTACCCGCATTTCTACAACGGTGGAAGACTAGTAGACTTAATATTTAGTGAGGAGATTTGAGTTCAGATCTCTTCTAATTAGTCACATACATCTGATGTAATGACTAATATGGTTTGGGTCAGCACATTACATGTCTGACCAACCTAGTTGGCATAGGTGAACTCGGGTCAACAAGTAACCTAATACAAAATATAATCTCCCAAGATGGCCAGGAAAGTAAAGATGAGTGGGGGTCTCCCCGTTGCTTTCCTTAGACACCAATAAATTGGCCAGGTCAGACAACGGAATCAATTAAATAACCACCATCTAATACTTGCCTTAGATACTAAATTGGTTGATTAGAATTAATTAGGTTAACCTATAGACCCGGGCTCGAACCACTGAGCCAAATTCGGTCTTGACTTGATCAATTCACATCATATGTGAATCAATTTGACCAACTACAACTAAATTCAATTTTGAGCTTCTTTAACCTAATCCCAACCAACTCTTGATTAGGTTTGATCAACTGCTCAAAATCGAAAAGGGTTCTAACCTGATCTAATTAATAATCCTAGTTGTAGTTTAGTCTCTAAACCTAATTTGTTCAACCCATACTTGAAAGCCCATGTTTATGCATTGAAATTTAGATCTTAAATTCGTAATTTCAGATCTTATAATTTCAAATCTTAATTCTTAATTAAGTGCATTATGTACATGAGTTTGGATTTAGATCTCGAAATATTTTCTAATCTAAATCATTTATATTGTATCTCATATAATATCGTTGTTTGCAGAATCGAGTCGATTCACCCTGGTACACGAATCGACTTGTCACAGTGAGTCAGCACACATTGAGACAAATAGAAATCTGTAAACCTAGTCTGCACAACTGAGTCGGCTCATCAGCAAATGAACTGACCTATCAGGATCTCGAGTCAACTCCAACAAAAATGAGTCAGCTCATCTCAACAACTTGAGTCGACCCAATTGAGAATCAAGTCGACTCCATAGGCATATCAGTCACAGTTTCAAGTTTTTATGCAAACAGAGCCTAGGATTTTGGATATAGGATTTTGCAGAAATTAAGTTTTAGATCGGATGTCAAACAATATATCAAATATAATATTAATCGATCTAAAACATAAAAAATACATGCATAATCTGATTTAAATCTAAAAATATGTAACAATTATAATTTTTCGTTCGTTGTTCATCTTTTTGGGAAACATCACAGTCGGCACTCCTACACGTCATAAGAGAGAACTCATCGAATGGGCAAGAGAGGGGACTTTGATCCCTTCATCATCTTATGATCGGATGGCCATGGTGATTATCCTAATTCGATTACTAAGCTACTAAGAATTTAATCTAACATATCACATATGTAATCAATTAAAAATCAGATCTAATTATCTTTCACATGTCAAATATATGAACAATAACTATGAATCTATGCATGTAATAAAATTTCAGCAACCATACTAGATCCAAATTACACCCTAATTAAAATATTCAGATCTAAAATCAATTTCAGATATGAATAATTCATGATTTATTTCAGATCTGAAACGATTTCAGATCTAAAATAATCCTGTAATCATATTACAGCATGTAGAAAAATCAGATTTAACTTTAATCGATGTTCTAAATCATTTTAGGACAACCGTTCAGCATAATAGAGGTTATGCCAAGACAACCTTATTTCAGAATGATGTGATCATCTAACCAACCTTCAGATCTGATTTCTACAAACCAGATATCAGGTTTCATGTTCGTATCAGAACCTAGCTCTAATACTATTGTTAAAAAAACCGTTATGGTTTCATACGTGTAGTTTAAAATTTTTCTAAACATATAAGGAAGCGAAAGTAAATCAATTAAAACATTTTTAATCTAACCACGTACCAGATCAGATCTGAAAATTGTAGCATGGATCTTGATACGAACAAGTATCCACGATATGAAATCTGAAACATAAAAACAAATGATTAGAAAAATAACAGAGATCAGATCTCCATACCTCGGATTCTGCGGATGTCCCGAGTTTTGATCGTAGCCACGCATGCACTCGGCCTCTGCTGGTATCCACACGGAGCCGCTTGATCGGAGCACCGAGATCACCGGTGTGCTACCACCTTGCAGATCTCGCTCTTCATCTTTGGATCTAGATTTCTTCTTCTTGATCTTAAAGAAGAAGATCGCTGCACGAATTCTTACACATAGATCCGACGGGATTTGAACCAGATCACTATGAAGAGAAGAACCCTTCTTCTCTTCTTCTCTCTCTTTTCTCTTCTTAGATCTGATCACGATCAGATCTGGGCGTTGGATGAAGAGAAGGGCGGAGGCATTGGAAGGAAGTTGTTTTTTGATGTAAGAAAGAAAGCGCCTCTTTTCTTTTCACATCAAAATCCTCATGCCACAAAAATTTTTTATCGCACAAAAACTTGCTCCATCCCATCCCAACCACTTCATCACACCCTTAAAGATTTTATCTCTTTTGATCTTAGCCATTCAAACCAAAATCAAAGATAAGATGGGCGTTGGATGTAAGGAAGAAAGGAGGAAAGATCTCACGTGCATAATTGGCGCACACCCACTTTCTCCAATTTATTTTGTCACACAAAATAATTCCTTACATGCCCAATCAGATATGATTTAATCTTATTTGGAATCATATTCAAATAGGAAAAAAATTTGGATGAGAGAGAGTCCCAGATAAAGTGGGGCGCCAACTCCTCTTCACGCACATGAAAACAAAAGGGGGCGCATTTTCATGCACTCCCTCCCCTTCTTTTCATGAATTCTGGAGAGAGAGTCCTAGGGGACTTGGGCTCTTCGAGTCATGATTCTTCTGGTTCAAATAGGGCTTCAATCGGGTTCAAATCGAGTCCGAAACGAGCTGAATTTGAAAAGACTATCAAGTCTGAATCAATCAAGCTTGAAATCCAAATCTGATTTGGATAATTGAACCCAATTAGCAATAAATTAAATTAAGTCTAATTAAATTAAATCTGATTTAAATTAATTAGGACTTAATTCATAATTTAATCAGTCCCAAAAAAATGCAACATTTGCAATTAAGTCCCTGCGCTAACAATTAGCAGCTGCCAAAATTGTAATGCTTACAAATTAGCAGTTTCTAAAATTCAAACTATCAATCCGATTGATAATTCGTATATAATTCAAGTCATTGATCAGGTCATGCTCCTTTTGTGTGTGACCCCTCAGATTTTATTCTATCTGGTAGTGAGACATATTATGATCTCTATCACAGTATCATCGAAATTCTTTTCGATGGACTACAACGATTCCAATTCACCTCAACAAAGATCGTTGATCCGAAAATGATCTTAGTGAGTTCTCACGATTCATCAGTTATATCTAGCAATATGTAGCGGCAACCCAGTAGACCAAAAAAGTGAATCTCTAGGTGCAGTTATCGTGTGATACATACCTTCTATCGTGAGTCCCGACTTGACGGAGGTCATGGAGAACTCGTCAAATCCCATCGTCAATCATATGCTAGATTGGCTCGACTCGAGTTTATTGGTGAATCTCATGGAAATTCTTTTTCAGTATTCACACTTACTCTGGCCAGAGATTTTCTAAACTCAGTCTTACGAATTGCATAGGACTTCTCCTTTTCTATCAAGGTCGATAGATTCCATCTAGGTGCATCCTACTCCAAATAGCGAACTTGAACTTACATAGCCAATATACATAGCAAGGATCCGAATCGCTAGGGATCAACAGAATGTGCAGTCAAACTAAGTAGCCTCGCTGCGAATAGCCAATACACCGCAGGTCAAAAGACCAGTCACACCACTGCAGCATCGAGAAAATCACTGACGAGTGAATAGACATCCAAGTGGTTTCTCGTGTTGGTCACGCTCAGTGCAAGTTGTTCTCTAACAACCACCTACACTCTAACCTCAGTGTCTCTACACCACAGACTCGAGACTCATCTGTCCTAAAGGGAGGTGATCCATGCATCGATCTCGAATGGATTGATCACTGTCCTCCATGACGATCCTTCGATCGGAAGCATTTAGAAATTAATCACTAATGATGTATGTCTCAAATTCTCAACACCTTGAGAATATACAAAATCATCTTTGTTAATTTTTAGGACAAATCATGGACATATAAGACATGATTGGTTATAAAGACTGCCCATCAAGTACAAAACATGTCCTAGAAAAAGGTATGTGTCAGTCAAGATTGACTTTTAGGGCACACATCTAACAGAAAGGAAGATCTGAATTTAACCAGAAAATCTTTTTGATAGATGTACATATTACATCTTTTGATCTTTCTGATGTTTGTTATCATTGTAAACACTCTTTGTAAACATCCTTTGAAATTAATAAAAATTAAATTTTTGAAAATTTTGTGTCTACTTGAGTGAATGCTATGTTTGATTTATATTTGGATTAATTGATGCCTAGTTCACTCAATTAATATTTACACTTTTGTGTTGTAATTTTTAAATTGGCTTTGTTTGCAAAGGGGGAGAAAATGTTAAAAGGAGAAAATTAGTTGAAAACATTTTTAAAATCAAGAATCTGAATTTAAATATTAAATTCATATTAAATGTGCTTAATTTGAAAGAACAAGGGGGAGCAAAATTGTATAGTAAAATTATTCATCATCAATTATGAAAAATAGGGGGATAAAATATTGCTAAAATTATAAAAAGAAAATAAATTTTCTGATATTTACTCTTAAAAATGGAGGAGAAATGTTTGTTTGATGAATATTATCTAGCTTGATTTGATTGAACATACTAATTAATTTGAGTTAAAAAAAATGAACTTTAACCTTAAATTCTCAATCAATTACTTTATAATTTTTCTCAATTTAAGCCTTCATGTGCTTGTCCCATTTGATTTACATGATTTGATTGATTAATCATTCTTAACCATCAATTGGAGTTAAAGTGAATTTAAAACATATTCTTACTTCAAATAAATTAATTTTGATGCATACTTTCAATTTTGAAACTCATTTGAAAATCTAAATATAATATAGAATTTTTGATGCGCCTTGAAAAATTTTTATAATGTCATTTGTATCAAAGCAATTTTTACTCAAGAAGTGAATTTGAAAATGTAACTCTCATTTATTTTGATACTATCATTGATTTGCTCGATACATTCTCGATACATAACTTTTCTAAATTTAAATGGCTGATTTTTATTAAGAAAAGGAAAGAACGAATATTGAAGCAAATGTTATGCTTAATTTCACTGCTCAAACATTTGAAAAGCTCTATTCTTTTTAAACTCTTAAAGCATAAAGTATTTGAATTTGAAAATCTGATTAATAAATTGATTATATTCCAAAGAAAAGAGGTATGATTGAAAATCTGATTAAAGAATCCAATTCATTCAAAAAGGGGGAGAGAGCTGCTAGTATCTTAATTTAGTTTAACTTCTGAAAATGAAGAAAAGTTTTGAGCATATTTTGAACAAAAAGGCATATTTGTTTTTTTAAAAAAAGGCAGATGTGTCATAAGTTCTGAATTTGATACATTTTTGAAGTTGAATTAATTTTGATTTTCTGAATCCGATACATCTTTCAACTTGATACTCTTTTGAACTCAACTTGATTGATTTTGATGATCATTCTAATCCTTCCCATGAGCTTTTTGATGCTGTCAAAAAGGGGGAGAGTGATGTTGAGTATATGGTTAAAGGATTAATACTTAAGAAACTCAATGAATTAATGTTTAAGATAAAATCATAATGCTCATTCATTTGAATTGAGACATTCTTTTGAAATGAGTATATGAGATATGTGTAATGAACTAAATATGTGTAATGAATTAAAGATTATTGAGAATATTCATGAAGTGTGCATTCATATGTTTAATTTATTACTTCATGATACATATTGGCAAAATGCATTGAAACACATTATTTATTTTTATTACGCATATATTCAAAGTTTTGTTATCATCAAAAAGGGAGAGATTGTTGATCCTATGATTGATTTTGATGATTCCAAAATTTGAATGATTATGATACTAATCATGTGTTTCATGAGTGAATATAGGATTTGCCAAATGTTAAAATGAAGAAATCATTTATAGAAGAAATCCCCTCAGAAAGAGCTAAGCATTTCAAAGAATGGATATAAACACCTAAATGAATGTCAAATAAGAAGTTTTTGGAAGCCTTCATGATGGAAAAGATCATAAAAATCAAGATGGAAGAAGCTCTCAAAAGTTGAAGTTAAAAAGCCACTCATACAGAAATTTATTCAATATTTTTTAATTGGCTGTCATCCAAGTCGACTCAAATTTTATTCGAGTTGACTCAAGTTGAATAATAGAAAAAAGGAGGATTTTGGCATGCTAGAATTTTAGCCGGCATGCACTCAAGTCGACTCGAGTGTCATCCCAGTTGACTCAAAGGAAAAAAGGTAGAAAACTCGAGTAGACATGCAGAAATTCGAGTGGACTCACAGAAATTCGAGCGGACCTTGGAGTCAACTCGAATATCCGAGCTGAAGTTCTCAAAAAAAGATAGAAAGCCAGATTTTTGGAAAAAAGGTTCGAGTGGACTCACAGACAGCTTGAGTTGACTCGAATCCTATCCGAGTCGACTCGAAGTCTAACGGCTAGTTTGCAGAATTTTAGAAGCATGCAGAATTATTTCTAACGGCTAGTTTTGTTTTCCTAATGGCTGGAAACAGCTAGTTTGGCTTCTAAAAAAGATTTAAAAGCTTCCAAACTTAATGAAGAGCCAATAGAAGAGGATTAAAAAGAGGAACACATCATTTTATGTGAGGACCATTGAATATCCTTGAGAGAGAAAAAAGAGGAATTAAGTGCAGAATCTTGGGTGTGCTTTCAACAGAAATCTTCTCCAACTTCTTCTACATCCTCTCAAGCTTCAAACAAAAGAAGCTCAAGCCTCAATCAAGCAAACAATCAGCAACTTCTTCGAGCTTAAAGAGTTTATTTTTCTATTTTTATTTGTGCTGAAATTCTATCTTCTTGTATTTTTGTTTTCTTTACAAGTTTCTTTGGGAGAAAGAAACTTGGGATCAAGGTCCGTCCATGCTCGGAATTAGATATTATAGGTTTGGTTGGTGAGCTCGTGAAACCAACTTGGTTGATTGTGAACCCGAAAAATAATTGGTATAAGATTTTGGTTGGTGATCCCGAAAAACTAACTGGGTTTATTTGTGAGTTAGGGTAAAACAAATGCATTGTAATTTGGGGGATTATAGTGGAATTTTTAAGGGAAGCTTGGGGAGTGGACGTAGGTGCGGGATTGCACTGAACCACTATAAATTTGTTGTATTTGTATTGTGCCTTGTTTTGTTCATTTTACTTGCTTTACTTACTTGCTTTGCACTAATTTAATTCTTACATAGCTTCGCTTATTTTTTTTAATTCCGTTGTTGCATATATCATACACAACACAATCACTGAAATTAATCTCATTAGAAGTATATATTTGCTTAAAGTTTAATTTAGCTAAAACTTTTAAAGAACCCAATTCACTCTCCCTCTTGGGTTGCTACTTTTCTGGGCAACACTAATAATTACAGGCCACTAGAGCCTTAGAATAGGCCTAAGCACCTCATCAAAATCCACATTACTTAATTCAATTAATCCCTAAAAATTTATGCACGATACAAAATTCCGCAATTAACAAAGTAAAACTCCAAAAATTATAAAACATAGTAGCAAATATGTTGAACAAATAGGAGAGATATTTATGGTTACTTTTGGCCAAATCTAGATTCCATTGATTTTAGACCTAGGCTTTTCCTACAATAAATAATCCATGATTATCAAATACATCCTTAAAAATTATGAGGTTGGTCTTGTTGGAATCCCTTGAACATGAGAGCTCCAAAAGTATGGGCCATATAGCTAGAAACTCATTGGAGATAACCAATGATATAGATCTAGACCTGTAATTTTTTCCCCAAATCTATTTTAAAATCATATTATCTAATCAAATAATATGGCAATAAGGCTAGACATTACCTTGGATTATGTGTCTAGCTTGGAGCTGGGGCCTTGAATCCAATCTCTTTTTGCCAAAGTGGTGGTCACCTCTCCCTACACAAGTAACAAGCACTGGGGTTGGATTGTGTGAGGAGAAATTTCAATGGAGATGGAGGGAGAGTTAGGGATTTACCCAATAGAGAGAGGAAACAAAAGAAAATGGGAGAAGAGAAGAGAGGCATTGGGAGAAGATGGGGCAGGAGTTAGAGAGGGAGAGAGCAGAGATGGAAAAGAGATTAGAGAAGGGAAGAGGGCAGTGGGTCAGTTGGATATTGGTGGTGGCATGTGGTAGAGATAAGGTAGTGGTGGGCCCACATTGGTGCTCAGGTGAAAGAAGAAGAATGAGACAAAAGGGGTGGATGGGTCTGGGGGTGCACACATAAGAAAAGAACAATGGTGGGGAAGGTTGCATGCAAAGGAAAAGAGAGAGCATGTGAGGGTTCAGCCAGGTCTAAGCGCAAGCTGAGTTAGGCTAGGCGCCTATTGGCCATGGTGGCCCGGGATGTTATATAACATTATCTGCATTATTTACCAATTCTAAGATACAAAACAACATAATGTGAAACTTTTGTATCACGCTTATTCCCTCAACAATCACTAGAGTCTCAACCCAAGCTGAGTTAGGCCGCGTGCCTAAGGAACTTAGGTGGTCTAGGGTGTTATATAATTTGATGTGCACATTATTGTACCTTTTCTAAGATATTAGAAAATATAATGTGAAACTTTTATATCACCCTTATTGCCTCAATAATCATTAGACACAAAAAAGTAAATACGAACCTTCATCTAGAAGATCCACTGCATTTTGTGGTTAATTACCCAAGTATTTTATAGTTGGAGTGAGCTGCACAACTTAGTATGGAACTTTCTGACTATGAAAAACAATTTAAGTTTCTACTACGAATAAATGGCATTTGAACATAACATATAAATTCTTGTCATGCAAATATTGTTACTGGAAAACGAAAGTGAAGGTTCAGTAGAACAATTTCATAATGAAATACGAAGTTAGTCCTTTATGAGATAAGATACTGCAACATGATTGAGAAACTTGCTTCTCGAGGCCAGACATATCCTTGTTGCTAATTCATGTGGGGTTTGCATATATCATCATCTTTGACTATTATGTATGTCCAAATATACTATGGCCTGAGGTCACATGTATATCCCCATTGATCTTTTAGATGAGGTCTAAATATATCACTTGGCAATAGTTCCACTTATATCTCTGTAGGATGGTATTGATTTTTGAAATTAAGCATAAACTCATAATAAATGCCATTTAGAAGGACATAGTCGGAAATAACACTCCACTGTTGATGTGTAAAAGATTCAAATAGGGAAATAATTTTGACTCAAAACAAAGATATAGATCAAATAGAGCTTCAATCTCATATGGTTTCAAAAATTTCCAAATTGAAATTGAAAGATAACATAAAACTAACATAGTTAAGAAGAACAAGTCCAGATCTTTTAAATGTTATACAGAACAACCTTAAAAAAAGAAAAAAAGAAAAATCAATGTTAGAGTTCGATATTTCAAAAGAAACCCTAAATACTTAAACTGACTAAAGGTATAGAATTTCAAAACAATACCGAGACTTGGAAATTGGAGTACTATAATGGAAAATGAAGCTCACATTTTTTTTTCTTTGTGAATTTGATTTCCAAATGCGATAGCCTGACTATTTTCTTCCTTTTTTCACCAGCTTACCATCAATATGATTCACTTATAGGCATGAAAGCTTGGTTAGCCCAGTTGGTTCTGAAACAGGTCAGTCAAGATGGTTGGTTTAGCATTCTGACCTACTAGACAGGCAACTTTTGATTAGGCCATATGAACAAGCCTCATTTGCATATTTATTTCCATTTATGAGATATATTTATAAATAAGATCCTACATCCTGTTTCAAGATTATAGAAACACTAAAAAATTCATCGAAACAAAATATCAATTTTTTGGCTCAAAAACAAAAATCCAGGTATTAGGGGTTGGGTCACGTTACCGACTTTCAAATGCTAAGGTATTTCTTGGATCTCAAAAACTCTAGTTTAACAATATCCAAACATTAATGGAACCAATGTTTTATGTAGGAAAAGCTTTTTATATTAGTTCTTGTAGAAGATAGGATCTAGAGAGAGAACCCTTGTTAGAAACACTAGGAAAAGAGGAGAGAGAGAGAGAGATAGGTAAAAGTGAAAATGATTGTATACCTTTTATGTTACAAGAGGCTCTATACATAGAGCAATAAAGGTCTAGGTACCATGAACCTATTGATCTCTTAATGATATATTTTCTAAACAGGATTTGATATATTTTCTGTTTAGGATTATACAGATTTGATATATATCCTAAATAGTAAATATGATTATACAGAGAATATTCACAATGATTTATATGTTAACATAATATGCTATCTAATTTAACACTCTCCCTCAAGCTGGAGTATAAATATTATGGAGCCCTAGCTTATTACAAATATAATTCATCCTTGATCCCTGCAATGATTTAGTAAACATATTAGCTAGCTGATCGTTAGAGCTCACAAAAATCATAGAAATAATATTAGACTGTAGCTTTTCTCGAACAAAATGATAATCTATCTCAATGTGCTTTGTACGCTTATGAAACATAGGGTTCGAGGCAATATGAAAAGCAGCCTGGTTATCACAGAACAACTTCATAGGCTCAAACTGAATAACCCCAAGCTCTCCTAATAGAGACTTTAATCATACCAGCTCACATGTGGTTAAAGCCATAGGACAATATTCTGCCTCAGCACTGGAACGAGCAACAACTCCCTGCTTCTTGCTCTTCCATGAGATTAGATTACCACCAAAAAAGATACAATATCCAGAGGGAGATCGTCTATCTGAGGGAGATCCTGCCCAATCTGCATCTATACAGCCAACTACCTCGTTATGACCACGATCTTGGTAAAATAACCCTTTGCCTGATGCACTCTTTAGATATCTAAGAATGCGAACAACAGCCTCCCAATGACAAATAGTAGGAGAGTCGAGAAACTAGCTAGGGACACTAACAGCAAAAGTTATATTTGGTCTGGTGATAGTAAGATAATTCAGTTTTTTGACTAATCTCCGATATCTTTCAGGATCTGACAAAGGCTCCCTCTAATCAGGAACAAGTCGTACATTAGGGTCCATGGGAGTCAATAGGACGAGACCCTAACATACCTGTCTCCTCCAATATATCAAGGACATACTTCCTCTGATTCATAACTATACCCCGACGAGACCGAGCAATCTCAATACCAAAAGAGTATCGTAACTCTTCCAGATCTTTGGTCTGAAATTGCTGATGTAAATAATCCTTCAGAGCAGTAATGCCATCACTATCATCAGTAGTAATAACAGTGTCATCTACATAGACAATCAAAAGAATGCACTTGCCTGACTTCGAATGCCTATAAAAAATTGAATAATCAGAAGTACTTCTGAGAAGGCCGAACTGAAGAATTATAGAGCTGAACTTTCCAAACCAAGCTCGGGGAGACTGCTTTAGGCCATATAATGACTTCTTCAACTGACATACACACTCCCCCTAAGCAACATACCTAGGAGGTTGCTCCATATAAATCTCCTCGTGAAGATCACCATGCAGAAATGCATTCTTAATATCCAGTTGATAAAGGGGCCAGTGAAAGATAGTAGCTAAACTCAGGAGAAGACGAACAGATATGAGTTTAGCCACAGATGAGAATGTATCAAGATAATCTTAGCCAAACATCTGAGTGAAATCCTTTGCAACCAGATGAGCCTTCAATCTGTCAATCTACCCATCAGGAGAGCACTTAACAGTATAAATCTAGCGACAACCAACAACGAACTTATCTGGAGGAAGTGGAACAAGATCCCAAGTATCCAAAGCATGCAGCGTAGACATATCATCATCCATCGCCTGTTTTCAGTTAGAATGAGCAAGTGCCTTTGTAACAGTATGAGGAATAGAGACTGAAGAAAGTGAGGAAATAAAGGCAAAATATCTGGGAGACAAGGATAGATAACTAACAAAACGATCAATAGGATGTTTTGAGTACCTTTGCACAGAGCAATAGGAACATCCAGATCAAAAGGAGCTGGTGTAGTAGGACTGTCTGACAGAGAAGCGATTGGTGCTGGTGTTGAATCCATGGGCTCAGTAGAAAGGATCCCAGGTGGTGCACGATGCTGATATGTCTGAAAATTTGGCCGATCAAATCTAGATGGAGATAGAGGAGGAATGGGCACAGGTGATGAGGATGTGTCACCAATGGGAAGAGATACAGGTAGCCCAATAGATAGACTCTTCATGAGGGACAACAGACTTAGACCCAGGAGAAAAATAAGGAATGAACTCAAAGAACGTGACATCAGATGATATAAAGACATGATGAAGAACAAGAGAGTAGCACCTATATCCCTTTTGGGATCGAGAATATTCGAGAAAGACACATTTTATGGATCTCGGGGATAACTTATCATGAAGAGGACCAGATTGATGGACAAAACAAGTGCACCCAAAGACTCTAGGAGGTAAGACATATATTGAGGCACTAGAAAATAAAATCGAAAAGAAAATTTGATCATGCAACATGGATTAGGGCATACGATTTATGAGATAACATGCAGTAAGAATAGCAACATCCCAAAAATAAACAGGCACATGCATATGTATGAGAAGTATCCGTGTTGTGTCAATAAGATGATTCTTGCGCTCTGCTATCTCATTTTGTTGAGGCGTATAAGCGTAAGATGTCTGATGAAGAATCCCATGAGTAGTTATAAAGTTTTAAAAATTAGTAGATAAGTACTCACGGGTATTATCACTTCAAAAAATTTTAATGGATGTATGAAACTGATTTTTAATTTCAGCATAAAATATAGTAAAAATTGAAAATAGTTTAGAATGATTGCGTAATAGATACACCCAAGTCATGCGAGAATAATTATCAATAAAAGTGACAAAATAGTTAAATTTTATAGAAGAAATAATTTTACTAGGTCTCCAGATATCAGAATAAACAAGACTAAAGGATGCTGAAGCACATTTATTTGATCGACTCAAAAAAAAACTATGACTCTACTTTTCTAACTGACATGACTTACAATTTAACTCACGGACATTAGATACACTAGACACCATATTTTAGAGATTCTGGAGATGAAGATGATCTAACCGGCTGTGAATTTGAAGAGGCATAGCAGCAACTGCACACACTGATGGTCCAGACAGCCGATACAAACCATGGGACTCAAAATCGGAACCAATCATCCTCCCTGTCTTCAAGTCCTGCACCACCATAGAATCTAAAGAAAAGGTAATTAAGCAATGCAATTGTTTAGTTAATTGACTAATGGATATTAAATTAATAGAAAAATCAGGAATATATAGAACAGAAGACAAGGGCAAATTAAGACGAAGGAAAACAGTTCTTCTATCCTGAATTGGAGTAGTGGATTCATTAGCCAAAGTAACATGTGGTAAAGTTTGTGACTCAATGATATGGATAAAACTATGTTTGTGCCCAGACATGTGATCAGAGGCACCAGAATAAAAAATCTAAGGAATAAGATAATCTGATGAGTAACTAAGATAGGCAGTCAGATTACCATGCTGTGCTAGAGCAGTGTTAGATGAGGAAGCTTGCTGTGATGCTTAAAACTGAAGAAACCATGTATACTCTCCAGAGATCGTAACATTGTCAGAAGTTGGGGCAGACACCGTTGAGTTGTCCTCTGCTGATTGAGTCTGCACATTATGTGCAGTCCGCTGTGGAAATCTATGAAGAGTGTAATAGGTGTCTCGAGTGTGCCCATAATGTTTACAATGGGTGCACCAGGGACTACCACCACGGCCTCGACGACCACCTCATCCACCTCTAAAATTTGAATCTTCTGAGGACAGAGTGGACAAGGCGGAGTGATCGGAGGATAAAGCTGCATCAGAATAGTTTACCCCTGTGGATGCTCGGAGTAAACGTGAGTAAACATCTGCAGGAGAGGGTATAGGATCTGAACTAAGGATCTAGGTGCGAACACCCTTTAACTCCGGATGAATTTCATGGAGACATAAGACAGTAATCAGACGATCCTACTGAACCTGCTGGACCTGAATATTAGGAGAAAAAGGTAATAGCTCATACAACTCAATAGCAAGTGATTGATGGCATCCCAGATAAGACTGCATATCAGAATCTCCCTATCGGAGATGACAAAGAGAACCAATCACGTCGTACAAGTGTGTAAAATTGTCGAGTATAATTCTTAGGCATGGATTCAGGTACCATAACATGTACGAACGGTCTGAAGATAAAGAGTAAGTTAGAGTCAATGGTCTGCCAAATCAAACCAAGAATCTGAGCATCGGCTCTTTCCCAATGGTCTCGACTAGCAACAGAGATCTGATCAATAGAGGATGTAAGATGGTTAGAAATGCCCTGACCTTTGTACCATAACTTCATAGATGTAGCCCATGATGAATAATTTTTACCATTCAACTTGTTAGCAGTGATCATAGCGGGTCCGGTGAGGCCAGGTGTATTCACCTTGAAGGTGGGTGTGATGGATGTGGTGATAACATCCGAAGTAGAAGCCATTGGACAAAGATTTTGGATTGAAGAGAAATCCAATCAAGGGTAGCAGAAAATCTGGATAAGAAGAATAGCAATAGTGATGAGGACTGCTGTAGTAGACAGAGAAGACAAAGGGGCCAACCGGATAGAGATTGGACGGCGGTGAGGATTGCTGCAGGACAAAGGATGGTGGCTAGGGTTTCTCCTTCTCCTTTGGCTTTGATATTATGTAGAAGATAGGATTTAGAAAGAGAACCCTTGTTAGAAACACTAGGAAGAGAGGAGAGAGAGAGAGATAGGTAAAGGTAAAAGTGATTGTATATCTTTCATGTTACAAGAGGCTCTCTATATAGAGCAATAAAAATTTAGGTACACTGAACCTATTGATCTCCTAATGATATATTTCCTAAATAGGATTCGATATATTTCCTGTTTAGGATTATACAGATTTGATATATATCCTAAATAGGATTATATAGGGAATATTCATAATGATTTATATGTTAACATAATATGCTACTAACTTAACAGTTCTCAAAATATTTTAATTCAGATCAGTGCTAATCATCATGCTATAATTTAACAGGTTGAGATTTATTTTAGGATTTTGCAGACATATATATATATATGTGTGGGTGTGTGTGTGGGGATTCACACTGCTGCACAAGGGATTGCAGTTGTACTACATATCTTCTTTTACTTTCCATGGTGGTAGTGGGAAGTATACTGGCAACCTTTCTGTACAAAGTGCTTGTCAAAGCATTATGGCAGATCCATTTTTAGCAGATTTTTTTTACTTTAATTATAGTCTCCTCGTATGCTGATAAAGATTTAAAAGTTTGGGATTTAAACAGATAGCACCTTCCAGTCACTGGCTTCCCTACATGAGAAGGAAATCTAACGATTTTAATGGCAGTGATGCATCCACTAGTTTTTCAAGGATTTTAGGTGTATATATATATATTTGCATTTTGTTGACATTTGCCCTTTTGCAGGATCTGATATTGAAAATAGATATCCCCTTTAAAGTAAAAAAGCTAAAGAACTTGTATCTCCTTACTTTTATTAAAGTGTACCTAAATCAAGTTATATCACCTTTCAGTATCGTTCTTACATAGTTGTAGTGGACAATTGGTATCATTAACTCTTAAATGTTTCCTTCAGTAAATGCTTGTAATTTTTTTTTTCTTTTCCTGCAGTTCTCCGTGCTGTACTCTCTGGATCCACGCTTCACTACCCAGTAAAATTGTGGAAGAGAGTCTTTAAGAAGATATGGCATCACTACAAGATATTGCTTTGTCGGCATTTATAAATATTCTATCTGCATTTGTGTTTTTTGTGGCATTTGCCATATTACGGCTTCAGCCATTCAATGATAGAGTATATTTTCCTAAATGGCATCTCAAAGGGATAAGAAGCAGCCCAAGACATTCAGGAAAATCTGTAACCAAGTTTGTTAACCTGGATTGGAGAACCTATCTAAGGTTTTTGAATTGGATGCCAGCTGCACTGAGAATGCCAGAACCTGAATTAATTGATCATGCTGGACTTGATTCTGCTGTATATATCAGGATTTATCTTCTTGGGTGAGTCCAGTGGTGCCATTGATCTTATATATTTATTTTTTAAAATAATTTTATTTCTCTTTTATAGCAGAATGGTAAAATGAACCTAACTAAATGATTAAACGAACATCTGCTTCTTTTTTTTGCAATTTTTTCACCTCACCAACTCTATATGCACCCCTCATTGACCTTTGGGGCTTGTCTTTACTTCCCAATCTGATTTTGGGGAATTTTCAGAATCTTTCTATGGTTCACCTGTTTAATATCTATAGTACTTTTCATGCGAAGATCTATTTGAACTGCATCCAGAGAACAGCTGTCAGTTAGGTTCCAGGCTAGTCCACTATATGAACTAGATTTTTTAGAGATACGTGTGCAATCAATTAATTAGAATGCCTTTTGCTATCTTTATAGCAAACTAGATCTTCATACTTTACATCTATTTTACTTTGAATATTGACTCCTTTAGTTTTTATTCATGTTTCTTGATTAGATGGATTGACATAACTTACATTTTGCTTTTGTAGGTTAAAGATATTTGTGCCTCTAACTGTTCTTGCTTTCGGCATCCTGGTTCCTGTTAATTGGACTGGTGATACTTTGGAGCATTTAGATGTAGAATTTAGTGACATTGACAAGCTCTCAATATCGAATATAGCAAAAGAATCAAAAAGGTATAACCTTTTGATTTATTTAAAATTTCATCAAGGCAGTGTTTATTAGTTAAACCTAAGGAATAAGGGTGGCTTTTGTGAGGATAGAGGTTCTAAACTCTAAAGCATATATTTTTTCAATTTATATATCAATTTCTATTAGTAATCAAAAAATAGAAATTTATACATGGCACCATATGACAATTTCTTGTGATGCCACAATATTTATGTCTTTATGATGTCCAAATAGCATCCTTCTGATTTGATGGATAGAGACTCTAAAACATATACTTGTTTAATTTCATATGTCAATCTCTATCAGTTACCCAAAATTGAAAATAATACATAGCAGTATAGCACCATATGAAAAGTTCTTATGATGCCACATGTTGCATGTCTTATAATATACAAATATCATGCTTCTAATTTGATAGATAGAGACTCTAAAACATATACTTGTTTAATTTCATATATCAATTTCTATCGGTTACCCAAATTGAAAATAATACATAGCACCATATGACAATGTCTTGCGATGCCACATTTTTTATGTCTTATGACATACAAATAGCGTCCTTCTGATTTGATTACTTCTAAACTATTTGTTCTATTCTTGTGGTCAATACTATGGTTGTCTGCACCTACATACATGTTTTGCTTATTGTTCATAAGGAATATGTGGATCTATTTATCGATGGTGTAATGAAAATTTTGGCACTATGGTGATATACATTATTTACAATAGTTGAAACTTAGTTAAAATATGTAGTTTTATAAATATAATTTAGTATAAATATATATATAAGTTTCTGATCAAAGCTAATTGAAATGAAATGCTGCTGCAAGAGTATGTCTTGGATCTCAGATGTAGAGTTAGGTATATGTGACACTTCTAGTAGAAGTAGGATTGGATAGGCTAAGTCTGGCATGCAACTGAATTTTAAAAAATGAAGATTTTTGTGAGAGTGATTATGCTACTAAATGTTGTATGGCTGATAACCTTTAAAATATGGAGGGTGCTGGCTCAAAAGATCATTGTGAGGAAGATTAAAATGCTGATATTGATGTGTGATAGATCCAGAAAGTATGAAATTTAGAATGAATTTACATGAAGAAGCTGATATGTTGGGTAGGTGTGAAGCTTGTACTTGTTGAGGTGATACAGTTATTTGTTCCAAGATGATCAAGGAGTGGGTATGCCATACTAAAAAAATAGAGGTTTTATTTTACAAACTAAATGGAATATATGAGAAACAATATAGCAATGTTCTGTTGATTGAATATAGAACTCTTGATCAGAAAAAGTTGATGAACTGATAAAGCATTCTCTATACATGTGGTTATTTTGGCTTATTGATCACTATGTTATGGTTATGCGGTGACTTTGTTTTGATTGGTAACATAAGTGCTTGTTTGGCATAATTGTTGTTTTTGTGCTTTTGTTTCTCTAAACTCTGAAGGGTAGTGACACTTGATGAGTGATGTTAAAGATAGAAAACTTCTACCATCCCTTGCTTTTATTTTGACTATTGTTTGAAAGCAATAAATCTTTGCTTCAAAAAGCTGTGGAGTTTATAAAACCAGTTTGGAAGAACAAAAAGGTTTGTATCACCCATGTCGTTCAGTTTAGTTCATTTTCTTCTCAGGTTTTTGACGAGAGTGACACTACATTGGCCCAAGTTATTGATGGTTGTAAGTTTTTGATGTCTTTGGTCCAACAAATTTATGAATTTTACCCTAATCATGTTAATTTATTAATAGCGAAAGTCCAGTGTTGATTTCCCTCTCTTGTTTTATCAATGTTGTGAAGATCAGGACTGAATCATGAATCATGGATGGGGTCATATTGAATGAGGTCATGGATTGAATAAAAGATTATAAGCATTTTTTAATCCCTTATTAAAAATAAAATATAAGAAGTGAAAAATTGGAATCACGAGGTACTTGTGAAAAAATAAAAAACTAAAATTAATTTTAAAGAAAGTCAATTTCTATCATTGCACATAGTACATGTAGAGCTGGACTACACATTGTATAATGTGTATTAAATCCTTGGAAAACATACAGATCCTAAAATCAATCTTGGGACAACCAAATCAAATATTCACACCATTCTTTATGATTAAATTTACAAAGATACCTAAAAGTAAGAAGAATTGTATGTTTTGGAGATCTCTATCCCATGCATCATATGGGTGCAAAAATGTATAGTTCCTATTATGCTAGTGTGTCAAAATATTGAAGGGGGAGAAACGTTTTCTCCACGTAGGATCTTCCAGATTTCATCAAATCTGGGGCGGAATAATTTTAAAAAATTTATCCTACATATTTCAGATCTAATTCTCTAGATCTAATTTTATTATCTGATATTTAAAATCTAAAATTAAATCTAAATCTATGATGAAAGAAGAAGTACCTCAAGGGTAATCTGATTACCTTGCAGATGATCTCAGCACAGCTCGAGATTCTGATGTAGCCACGCAAGCGCCTGGCCTCTACCGGTATCCACTCAGGCAGGATCTGGAACGTCTTCTCCTTGCGAATCTATGCTCCAAAAATCAGATCTTTATCTGATTTGAAAGTGCTTCAGAACTCCTTCTGAAGTTGGAGCAGCAGCCTGTTGAAGATATCCTGTAGCCTTCTGTTCCAGGCGTCACCATGTCTTGGATCTTTGCCAGATGGACGTCCAACTCTTTGGACGTGAAGAGGGGAGGAAGGAGAGCAGGGAGGATGTGGAGAAGAGGGGAGGGGGCGGCAGCTATTGGGTTTTGTGCATAAAACAATTTCTTCCACGAAATCCTAGGCGCAGCAGGGTTTATATAGACCCTGTATGCTGCGCAGTGCCACATCATTCAACCAATCAGAAAATTCCAATAAATTCTGAAAAAATTCTGATTGGTGGAGTGATGTCATCTGATCACATTAGATAAAAACTTCACCCTCTCTCCTAAGTTGGCGCCAACATTGGATAAGCTCAATCAAGGTGGCGCCAAAGAGTCCATGTTTATCAGGACTCTTTGGTTCTTATCCATTTGGGGCGCCCACTTTAATCCAATTGGGCTCATGCCATAATCTGATTATGGCATCCAATTCAATTGGGTTTTGGCATGTGGACACTCCACAAAAATCCTCCAATGAGCCCTCTTCAGTTTAAGATCCATATGTCAACTTTTGACAGATGTCCTAAAATAAAATTGGCAGGTGCTAGAAAATAGCAGGTGTTGTCTTAAATTCATCTCATGAATTAAGACAAGCCTTTTCTGAGCAGGACAAGCTTTGAGACTGAGAGAAACTTTCTCAAGGTTCTCTGGATGAATCAAATCATATTTGGCTCAGTAGATACAGAAAAGATTACACGAGGAGAAAGTTAGGCTCAATCGTGTGCTAGCATGATTTCCTTGAACTTAATTGGATCTAATCCAAATCAATTGAGTTAGCCCAATTGATGATATCCAAACTCTAATCCTTGTTTGTGTGACCCAGTTAGATTCAATTCCGTATGGTAATGAGTCATGTCGTGATCTCATCATCGACATCATCGAAACTCCTTTCGATGGACCAGAACTCTTCTGATTCAGACAATTAGAATGATCGATCATCAATATCATTCTAATTGCTCTCAAAATCCACCAGTGACACCTAGCAGTATGTGGTGGCAACCCATCAGAACTGAAGACGAACCTCTTGGTGCAGTTACCTGTGTGATTGAGTTCCTCTATCATGAGTCCCGACTGAATTAGGGTTAAGGTGAACTTGTCAAACCCAACATCAGTCATATGAATCAATCGATCGATCCGAGTCCGATGTGAAACCTTAATGAAAAACTCTTTTCCATTATTTCACTCTGCCATGGCCATGGGCTTAAGGACTCGATCTTTCGATCATTATAGGACTACTCCTCTCATCTACCGAGGTTGATAGATCCCATCTTGGTGCGACCTAATTCCTACAATGAATATACCACAGCCAACATACACCTCAGTGTTCCGAATGGCTAGGAGATCGAGTTATGGTGTAGTCAAACTATAACACACTCAAGGTGAACTGTCGATGCACCTCAGGTCAAAGAACTAGACACACAATTGCAGCATCAAGCTAGTCATCGACGAGAAGGTAGACTTATGACTGCTCGAAGTGATCACGCTCAGTACTCTCGTTCTCAACGAATACCTGTACTCTCGCTTCGGTGTCTCCACACCGTAGACTCAAGACACATCTATCCTAAGGAAGCGATCGTACACCAACCTTTCGGATCAATCACCATCTTTGTGATGATCCTATGGTCAGGAGCTGTTTATGAGTTAGTTATGTAAATTCATATCTTAAATTTTCAACTCTTGAAAATATGAATTTACATTCCTACTAACTCAAAGAATGTATCACAAACACAATGTACACAATGTGATAGAAGAATAACCCTTTTATTCATTTATAGTCAAAATTACAAATTTGCCTTTAGATTTGTACAGGAATGTGTCAGCCGATCTGGCATCTAGGGCACACATTTAACAAACTACCACTTGACCTAATGCCAATTGGCTACATATCTAAGTCCCATCTTCTCAAGGTGGGCTTTGATCTTCTGTTGGCCCAATGGCTTAGTCAGCGGGTCTGCCACATTATCTGTGGAGTCGACTCTTTTGACCTCGATATAACCCTTTTCGAGGTAATCACGGATCAGATGGAATCGCCGCTCGATGTGCTTTGACTTCTGGTGAGACCTTGGCTCTTTAGCTAGGGCTATGGCGCCATTATTGTCGCAGTAAAAAGGTATGGCATCCGATGACATCACTCCAAGCTCTGCGACAAACTTCTTGTACCAGAATGCCTCTTTCACAGCTTCCGATGCAGCAATATACTCTGCCTCTATGGTGGAATCAGCAATCATCGTCTGCTTGGAACTCTTCCAGCTGACTGCACCACTATTGCAAATGAACAGACTTTCAGATGTCGACTTTCGATCATCTATATCAGACATAAAGTCTGGATCTATATATCCCTGAATCTGGAGTTCTCCATTCCCAAAGACTAGAAACATATCCTTAGTCCTTCTCAAGTACTTAAGGATACATTTCACAGAAGTCCAGTGCTCTTCGTCTGGATTCGACTGATATCTGCTTGTGACACTCACAGCATGGGCTATATCAGGTCGTGTACATAGCATGACATACATGAGGCTCCTTATTGCCGAAGCATAAGGGATCTTGCTCATGCATTCAATCTCCTCAGGTGTGCTAGGGCACATCTTCTTGGAGAGATGAATGCCATATCTAAAAGGCAATAAACCTCTTTTGTAGTTTTTCATGCTAAACTATTTTAGCACCTCCTCTATATACATCTTCTGTGAAAGTCCGAGCATCCTATTTGGTCTATCTCTATAGACCTTAATATCCAGTATAAAGGATGCCTCTCCTAGATCTTTCATAGAGAACTCCTTAGACAACCATACTTTGACTGAGGTCAACATGGGAATGTCATTCCCAATTAGAAGGATGTCATCTACGTACAATACGAGGAAGACACACATGGTTCCTCCTCGTTCTTGATGAAACCAAACATTTTGATGACATCATTGAAACGAGTATTCCAACTTCGAGATGCTTGCTTAAGTCCATAAATGGATCTTTATAGCTTGCAGATCCTATGATCATCATCACTGGATGTGAAACCAAGCGGCTGTTCCATATAGATATCTTCCTCAAGATATCCATTTAAGAACGTCATTTTCATGTCCATCTGCCAAATTTTATAATCGAAATAGGCTGCAACAGCATGCAATGTGCGGATGGATCTTAGCATGGCTACGGGCGAGAAGGTATCCTGATAGTCAATGACTTCGCGCTGACTATAACCTTTCACTACGAGCCTAGCCTTGAATGTCTCCACATTCCCATCTGTACCTATCTTTCTCTTGAATATCCATTTACACCCAATAGGTACAATACCTTTAGGTGGATCTACCAAGGTCCAGACTTGGTTTGAGTGCATCGAGTCAATTTCTGATCTCATTGCCTCTAACCATTTCTCGGAGTCGATATCTAATATTGCCTCGTCATAGGTCTTGGGGTCATCACCATGAGCCCTATTTTTCGTGAAGAATATTTCTTCTACTTCCTCTTGTATGGTACCTAAGTACCTTTCAGGAGGACGGGAAATCCTAGTCGATCTACGAGGTGGAAGAGGTTGTGTTGGGACTGGTTCTGATTGATTAGGTTCCTCAGGTTCTTTAGCTCGTTGCTCTTGGGAGACATTCTCCTTGAGCTTAATTATTCTTCCGATGCCACCATCTTGAATAAACTGTTTTTCAAGAAAAATATCATTTCGACTCACAATCACATTGTGGTCTTCCGGAATATAGAAATAGTATTCTAATGACTCTTTAGGATATCCTATGAATCGAGCTCTAAAAGACCTGAACTCTAACTTGTCCGCCTGCTGTCTCTTGACATGAGCTGGACAACCCCAAATTCTGAGATGATTCAGACTTGGCTTCTTACCATGCCATATCTCATATGGTGTGGTAGGAACGGTTTTAGAGGGAACCCTATTCAATACATAAATTGCTGTCATGAGACAATATCTCCAAAGAAATTCGGGGAGGTCCGTGAAGCTCATCATGGAACGGACCATATCTAATAGGGTCCGATTTCTCTGTTCTGAAACCCCGTTGAGTTGAGACGTTTCAGGTGGAGTCCATTGATAGACTATGCCATTGTCCTTAAGATAGTCTAGGAACTCCCGACTAAGGTATTCACCTCCTCGATCTGATCGAAAAACCTTAATGGGCTTTCTTATTTATTTTTCTACCTCATGTTTGAATTCTTTGAACCTTTCAAAAGCTTCAGACTTGTGTTTCATTAGAAACACATACCCGTACCTAGACATATCATCGGTAAAGGTAATGAAGTAGATATAGTTGTCTCTAGCCGGCATATCAAATGGGCCGCACACATCCATATGTACTAGGGTAAGTAGGTCTGTGGCCCTTTCCCCATGTCCCACAAAAGGAAGCTTGGTCATTTTGCCTTGAAGGCATGATTCACAAACTAGATATGACTCGGAAGTCAACGGACTCAATAGCTCGAATTTCTCCAATTTGTTAATCCTGTCTTCCGCTATATGACCTAGCCTTAGGTGCCACAGATACTTATCATTTAGACTATCTCTAGGCCTTTTAATTCCTTTGGCATTCACATTTTGCTCAATATTAAATACAGATACAGCAATATGTAGCTGATAGAGACCGTTAATAAGAAAACCATCTGCAACTTTATTATTTTCATAAAAAATATTGCAATGGTCCTTATGAAAGCTAATCACATAGCCTTCTTGTGCTAAACATGAAACAGAAATCAAATTTCTGTTTGCTGCAGGCACATAATAACAGTCTCTTAAAATTAAATCTAATCCTAACGGTAATCGCAGAGGGTAGGTTCCCATGGCCACGGCGGCAACTCTTGCTCCGTTCCCGATGCGTAGGATCATCTTCCCATCCCTCAGCCTCCTGCTATCCTCAAGACCCTGCATAGAAGTACACAAATGAGCACTAGAACCAGAGTCAAGCACCCAACTGGATGCAGAAGAAACTGTAAGATTAGATTCTAAAATGAGCATACCTACAGAAAGACCATCCTTCTTATTCTTTAGGATGGTCAGGTACTGAGGACAGTTCTGCTTCTTCTTCTTTCCATCCACCTTCTGCTTCTTCGCAGACCTCTTTTTCTTTCCAAAAGACTTTCTCTTAGAAGTTCGCTCCACAGTAAGAACTGAGCCTTTTGAACCCTTTATTGAAAGCTCAGCCGTAACCAGCATGTTCATTAACTCGGCCAAGGTTCACTGCATCTTATGCATATGGAAGTTCATGATGAACTGACCATATGCATCGGACAAGGATTGAAGAATCACATCAATCTGAAAATCTTTATCTAAGATGATACCGAGCTTCTCAAGCTCCTCAAGATCCTTGATCATTGTCAAACAATGATCTTGGACTGACTGCCCATCACGCATCTTGGCCTTAAAAAGTCTTTGACGGACTTGATACTTGGCCGCACGACTCTGTTCACCAAATAACTCTTGCAGGTGAGCCAGCATTTGGGGGTAGTCAAAATGTTCTCATGTTGGCGCTGCAAGTCATCAGACATTGCACCCAACATGTAGTACCTTTCTTTGTTATCATCATCCGTCCACTTTTTCAGAGACGCTCTCTGTTCAGTAGTCGGACGTATTGATATGGCAGGTGGGTCCTGGTCTAAGATATGAGTCAATTTTTTGAAATCCAGAATAATTCTGTAGTTCCTTAATCAATCTTTGAAATTGGGTCCAGTCAGTCTATGGGTGTCTAGAATTTTGGTCAGGGGGTTTGAGGCAGACATGTTTCCTGTAAAGAGTCAAAAGTTTCTAGTTAGATTTTGTAATCAGACTCAACCAATTTGTTTAGGATTTTTATTTTTAAACAAATTAGGCTCCCACTATTTTCTCAAATCTCTACACTCCCTTGGTAGAGATGTAAAAATCTCCGAAATCAGTGATTTTTAGTGGGTGGTGCGGTCTCACCGACTGGCTCACCACCTCACCTAACAGTTATTGGTGATGGGTCAACCGATGAGTGGACAACTCTTGTCCAATGATTCTCTAATCATGGTGCACCCAAAATTTGGTCTCTAATTCATGAAGCTCACCGTGTCCAGGATATTGCTCCAATTCTTAGTTAAGTCAAACCCACCATTTGCACGAACTAGATTCCTGATTGGGTCCCTCACCGTATCCGGAATATTGAGCCCAACCCATCCTCTAATCCATAGCATCCAATGCCTAATGGACATGGTTGCATCTTCCCGGTGCAACTGAGCCACCGTAACCAGTCGAGAACAATCAACCCCGGGAAGGACCCGCACATCTACAATGGTGGAAGACCTAGACTTAATATTTTCTTAGGAAGATTTATTTAGATCTCATTAAACTTGACTTGACATAGTCATAACAATTATGACTAACCTAGTGGTATGGGTTAGCTCGAATTATTAGCCACCTCTAATCAGAACTGAGTCGACACTTATGACCAGGTAAGTGAGACCGGTGGGAGGGATATGCCATTAACTCGACAAGAATGCATTCAAGTCGAGTAGCTCCCAATTAAAAATCAGTCGGTCGCATCTGCCCAACTTACCTTAGACATCAAATTGTCGAACCAGAACTAATTGGATTAGCCTACAATCCAGGCTCTAACCACTGAGCCAAATTAGGTCTTAACTTGATCGAGTCACATCTAAATGTGATTCGACCTTGACCTAGACTTAATCCTATTAGGCTGGTCAATTATTAGCTTTCATGATCCCACCTAACCAACTCTTAATTCGGTTTGATCAACCGCTAGACCTAATTGAGCTATCCAAGTCCGAACCCAATTTTATGAAAATATCTTAGATCTGAAATTCTCAATTTTAGACCTAACTTAATTTCATAAGCTTAATTCATTAATTAAGTTTGGGTTCATAAACAAAGCACGTAAAATAAATCCTAGGGTTTCAGGATCTAGGGTTTTGCAGAAAAGTAAATTTTGATTTCTGATTAAGGATGAACGTGCGGCACCCTTACACGTCATATGAACACCCCATTGAATGGGAAGAGAGGGTCTTAAAATCCTACTTTGTTCTTATGATCGGATGGCCATGAGGAACACCTTAATCAGAAATATAAATTTAACTACAAAACTAATTAGATCTAAATTAACATATCACATATACAATTTAAGATCTAACTAATACATGCTTTGCATACATCTCATGTATCAAAAATCAATCTAATTAACATGCTTTCAGATCTGATACATCACATGTAATATCTGAAAAATAAGATTTAAATTGAACTATTCAAAATTAAATTTATTCTAGACAAGTTACTAGAACAATTCTACAACTAGTCTAGGCATGCTGCAGATCAATTTTATGAAATAATTAAAATTTTATTTTCTATTTTTTGATCTGATTATAATAATTATAACATCAGAAAAACAGAGAATAAATTATATTTAATTCATATTTTAATCTCATTAAAATATAAAACTTAAGACTATTCATGGATTCAACTAATCCTAGTCTAGTCATGCATCTTATGCATGTTAGATCTTCTTAGATTTAATTTTAAATATTTTGATTTCAGATCCTATCATATCTGATGTGACATCTGAAATCTTTTAATATCAGATAAATTAAAATTAAAATCTGATCTAAAATAGATCTGAAATAGAGCCAACAACCTGGCTCTGATACCACTTGGGGGAGAAATATTTTCTCCGCGTAGGATCTTCCAGATTTCATCAAATCTGGGGTAGAATAATTTTAAAAAAATTATCCTACATATTTCAGATCTAATTCTCTAAATCTAATTTTATTATCTGATATTTAAAATTTAAAATTAAATCTAAATCTATGATGAAAGAAGAAGTATCTCAAGGGTAATCTGATTACCCTGCAGATGATCTCAGCACAGCCCGAGGTTCTAATGTAGCCACACAAGCGCCTGGCCTCTACCGGTATCCACTCAGGCAGGATTTGGAATGTATTCTCCTCGCAAATCTATGCTCCAAAAATCAGATCTTTATCTGATTTGAAAGTGCTTCAGAACTCCTTCTGAAGTTGGAGCAGTAGCCTGTCGAAGATGTCCTGCAGCCTTCTATTCCAGGCATCACCACGCCTTGGATCTTTGCCAGATGGACGTCCAACTCTTTGGACGTGAAGAGGGGAGGAAGGAGATCAAGGAGGATGTGGAGAAGAGGGGAGGGGGCGGCAGGTATTGGGTTTTGTGCATAAAACAATTTCTTCCACGAAACCCTAGGCGCAGCAGGGTTTATATAGACCCTGTATGCTGCGCAGTGCCACATCATTCAACCAATCAGAAAATTTTAATAAATTCTGAAAAAATTTTGATTGGTGGAGTGATGTCATTTGATCACATCAGATAAAAACTCCACCCTCTCTCCTAAGTTGGCACCAACATTGGATAAAGCTCAATCAAGGTGGCGCCAAAAAGTCCATATTTATCAGGACTCTTTGGTTCTTATCCATTTGGGGTGTCCACTTTAATCCAATTGGGCTCATACCATAATCTGATTATGGCACCCAATTCAATTGGATTTTAGCATGTGGACACTCCACAAAAATCCTCCAATGAGCCCTCTTCAGTTTAAGATCCATATGTCAACTTTTGACAGATGTCCTAAAATGAAATTGGCAGGTGCTAGAAAATAGCAGGTGTTGTCTTAAATTCATCTCATGAATTAAGACAAGTATTTTCTGAGCAGGAAAAGCTTCATTTAGACTGAGAGAAACCTTCCTAAGGTTCTCTGGATGAGTCAAATCATATTTGGCTCAGTAGATACAGAAAAGATTACACGAAGAGAAAGTTAGGCTCAATCGTGTGCTAGCACGATTTCTTTGAACCTAATTGGATCTAATCCAAATCAATTGAGTTAGCCCAATTGATGACATCCAGACCCTAACCTTTATTTGTGTGACCCAGTTAGGTTCAATTTCGTATGATAATCAGACATGTCGTAATCTCATCATCGACATCATCGAAACTCCTTTCGATGGATCAGAACTCTTCTGATTCAGACAATTAGAATGATCGATCATCAATATCATTCTAATTGCTCCCAAAATCCACCAGTGACACCTAGCAGTATGTGGTGGCAACCCATTAGAACTGAAGACAAACCTCTCGGTACAGTTACCTGTGTGATTGAGTTCCTCTATCATGAGTCCCGACTGAATTAGGGTTAAGGTGAATTTGTCAAACCCAACATCAGTCATATGAATCAATCGATCGATCCGAGTCCGATGTGAAACCTTAATGGAAAACTCTTTTCTATTATTTCACTCTGCCATGGCCATGGGCTTAAGGACTCGATCTTTCGATCATCATAGGACTACTCTCATCTACCGTGGTTGATAGATCCCATCTTGGTACGATCTAGTTCCTACAATGAATATGCCACAGCCAACATACACCTCAGGGTTCCGAATGGCTAGGAGATCGAGTTATGGTGTAGTCAAACTATAACACACTCAAGGTGAACTGTTGATGCACGTCAGGTCAAAGAACTAGATACTCAACTGCAGCATCGAGCTAGTCATCGACGAGAAGGTAGACTTATGACTGCTAGAAGTGGTCACGCTCAGTACTCTCGTTCTCAACGAATACCTGTACTCTCACTCCGGTGTCTCCACACCGTAGACTCAAAACACATCTACCCTAAGGAAGCGATCGTACACCAACCTTCCAGATCGATCACCATCCTCGTGATGATCCTATGGTCAGGAGCTGTTTATGAGTTAGTTATGTAAATTCATGCCTTAAATTTTCAACTCTTGAAAATATGAATTTACATTCCTACTAACTCAAAGAATGTATGACAGACACAATGTACACAATGTGATAGAAGAATAACCCTTTTATTCATTTATAGTCAAAATTATAAATTTGCCCTTGGATTTGTACAGGAATGTGTCAGCCGATCTGGCATCTAGGGCACACATCTAACAAATATATGATAGGACATTTAAATTGAGAATTTACTTTGTTGATGGTGATCTACACAAGTTAAAACATGTATGATTGCAAATCAATAGATTTTGATATCAATATCATAGTGAAACATGGTCTCATATTAGTAGAACCATTCATTTTTATACTTGTTTGATGCTTCCAAGGAAGGCCATGCCATCCGGAACCACCTGATTCAGGGCATTGTGAACCATATCAGGGTGGATCGGCACAGTTTCGCCCCTCGGTTTGAGAAATCTGATGAGAGATGGAGAGAAAGAGAATGAGAGAGAGGAAAAGAGAGAGGGAGAGAGAAAAGGAGAGGGAGGGAGAGGTGGGGCAGAGAGAGGCCTAGAGAGACATAGGGAGGGCTGGAAACCAAGGAAATTAGGAATGGCTTTCCCATCATAGGGAATTGTCCAGAATGATTGATTTTGATTCCTTTAATTGGATAAGTCTAGATAATCTCAAAAGAATAAAGTAGACTTGGCAGCATATAATATAGTATATTAAGATATTATTAACATTTCTAATACTAACTAAAAGTATTGCTATTTTTAGTCATAATCTAATATAATATTAATACCATATAGTATTGTGATAATGACCATCAAAAATTCAAAATAATATAATATAATATCATATATATAAATATATAATACAATATGGTCTGTAACATTTTTAACTATATAATTAGAATGATATAATCTAATTAATAGTATTAATAACATTAGTGCTAATAAATATTATATTACAATACTAATATTTGTATATATAAGAACCTAACATGTATATTATCCTCTTTTTTCAGATTTAAGATGTTGTCTTATTTATCAAGAAATGGAACCAAGAACCAACTAGTAGATGCTATTCTAGAGCACTGGTCATGCTCCACAAATCGAATGCCTTGGGAAGATGATAATTCATTTTAAAAATCAAAAAGTCAAATGAATCATAGAATCTAGACTTTTTACATGGTTTTTTTAACTATGTGAATGATATGATCAAGTTGGATCTTATGATTGAAGGGTTTGGGGAATCTATATTATGAACCTAGAACTTATGGTACTAATTGATCTTGATGCAAGGATATTTAGGGTCACTTTGATATAAACTATAAATTCTGGATAGTGGATTTTAAGATTTTCATAGTAGTGCATTTCAGAGATATTTTCAAAGTGCATTTTACTTTGTGCAAAAGGGTGGGTGACCGCACCCAATATTATGGTAATATATGTTGGGTTTCGGTGGTGCAGCAGAAGGCTCAAGTGTTTAAAATTTTTCATTCAAACACCTAGGTGCACCGAAACTCTAGAACCCAGGAATCCTTGACAATAACAATCAAAGCATAGATCTATAAGAAGTATTAGGAAGCATACTTTTTAAATTCTGATTTAATGAAGAATTACTTCCACAAAGCACACAAGTGCTTGCCTTCCAATAGTGATCTATACAGGAATCGATCCAAGGATAGCACTTCTTTTTGAACCTTGCTTCAAAAGTTCTAACCTCTGAAACTCGAATAGCCTCACACCGGTCAGATTCCTTCAAGAACCTGACTTCACTTTTTCGAAGACTCTCTTTTGAACTTCTAAACCTCTCCTTTAGAACCTTCTTTACCCTTGTCTGGACTAGAATAAGGCTTTTCTCAAATTTAAAAAGCATTATCCTAAGACTAGGGAGAAAGGAAAGTCTTGTCTTAGACTAGGAGGGGACTCGGGAAGAGATTTTGGAATGGATTGGAATGAATCTGAAACCTAGTGCCGTGGATCATTTATAGGAGAGATAAGGGTGCGTGGGGAAGAGTCGCATCTCTTCCTCGTGCCCCTCTGTTTGGTTGCACGTCAGAATGGGAGAGCCTTAAAACCAAGGATCGCTGTATCGATACTCGTACTGGCATTGGATCGGTACGGTATGGTTTTGGTATCGTACCATGCCGACACACGGTACGCTCCAACATATCAATTCAGTATCGATACAAAATTTTTTTGCTGTTTTGTTTCATTTTTTTTAGATCTTCAAGTTGTTAATTCATAATTATAACCCCAAAATTATATTATATTGCATATTATTGACATATTTGGGTTCAATTTTTAAGTTCGGTAGCGGTACAGAAAATCTTGATCCAAAATTTCAAATATATATTTATTTACATTATATTACAATTCTATCATCCTAAAATTAAAAAAAAATATATAAATATGCATTAAAATGTATCTAAATTTTTAAAGTACAAAGCACAAAGAATGATATACTAATCTCAAAATCTGCTCCACATCTAATTTCTCGTCGAGTGTCTGTGACGCTCGTAGATATTTGGATCATTGATATAGTTTGGAGGAACATCAGTCTATCCCCCAAACCAAGAAGCACTGTACTTTTGAATATTCATCTCATAAGGTATTCTCTTTAGATTATAAGATATCTCAGATTCCTCATGCAAACTCTGACTCTGAGAAGTATTCTCGGGATGATGGTATGACTGTGGCGGAGTCCATCTAAATATGTCGGTAGCAAAATCTGATCCATAAGATGCTCTAGGCTGCATAGAATAATAACCACTGGAAGATGATTCCTTGGATGCACCATATCCATATAGATCATAAGGTGGCTGCGGATAATAGGATCCATAATGCGAAGATGATCCAAATACATCCATGAATCCTACTCCACGTGCAAGATTGTTTGCAGCTACATTGTGTGCTGGACGACCTTTAAGAGCCCGTCGTCTATATGAAATTGGCTCTCCACGATCTCTACCGACTCGTCCACAATGATCCTTATCTTATGTGGCAGTGTAAACTGGGACTCATTGGTGAATCGAATATCACCCTGTGGCTGTGTCTTATAAGCAATGATCTTCTGTCCTTCAATTTCTCTCTGGTTATCAGATCCATGACTACTACTATTAGTACCATCATCACTCTCTCTGATCTCCGAATCTGAGTCAGATAGCTTCTGTACTCTCGAAAGGTATACGTACAACTGTCTTTTTTTTTATCCCCTTATGCCCCTCTGTGATTGAGTTTTCTGTGATTGGGAGGATGGATGTCTTGTTGCCGACCAATCTCGTCTAAATATTTCTCGCTCAAACTTCTGTGAGGATGTATCGAATATTGAGTCATGTGATGAATGAGTCCTCTGTATCTCCTCAGGCTATGATTGATCAGCTAGAATCTTATGTGGAATATGTTTTTCTATTCATATCCCTGGATCCACCCTGATATCCTTAGCTACCATACTGGTTGGTCATGGAAGGGACTCCGGCTCATCAAGCTCTGGCTCCTGTTGCTAATCTGCAAGCCATCTGATGATCGGATTGTCATCCTCGTCAGCATAATCATCTAAGTCAGATCAGTATACTTTAGTTGTACTTTCTTCTGAATGTATTTTAGCCTCGACTTTAGATTATAGTGAACATATATAAGATCATTGAGGCACTTTTGTGTCAGACGATTTTTCCATTTGCTGTGGATAAGGACGAAAGTCGACCAATTGCGCTCACAGCCACTAACAGAGATCGTTTGAGAAAGAATATAGACAGCCACATCTCTCAAATATTTTACGGACAATCCAAAATGAATCCACCATTCAGCTGTTAAAGCAAATTACATATCAAATTTTATGATATTATTGGGCATATGATGTCAATCTATGTTGCTCATTATTGATATGTAATTTATTTGGATCCATCTTCTGTTTACTTACGACAGCTGATGGGATTTCAAAGCTGTTTGATCCCTTTCTAAACTGTTTCATCTGTAAATAATATATTTATTAAATTTATAAATATATCATTGAGTATAGTCGAATTCAGTTGAATAATCACATCTGTTTTAAACTAGCATACCTCTTGCAAATATAATGATGCGATTTCTGGATTAGGCATCATCTTATATATCACATTACGAAGAGCAGTAAGAAGCTTGTTATCCATATCTATCCCAGAAATGGTATATTGGAATCTCGGATTCAAATAATAAGCTGCAGATAAATTTCATAATTGATTAAGTCCACTTTAACAAGTATAAGAAAAAAAATATTTTAAAGTATTCTTGAATCTGTGCTTACCAGCTAGATGCAAATCTCTACCCATCTGATTGTCCCAACGACACTCAATGATGTTAATGAATTTCTGAGCATGCTTCGGATCATTGTCACTAATTTATTTTTTTGCCCTCTCCATCATATAATATAAGAAGCCTATTTGGAGGTATTTTTCATTATCCACGGTGCGAAGCACCTCGTATAATGACTTAATAGTCTTCACTATCTTCTTAGCCCACTGCCAGAATGACTGACTCGTCATCAATTTCTTCACATGACTTCCATCAGTGCTGGCCCTTGCATATCTGCTCTCCTGCCACTCGGCACTGACAAACATCTGACGAAGGTTGTTTTTTTCTGAAGAAGACTATCAAGTACTATGTAGTTGGTAGCAAATCGTATGACACCCGATCTCAAGATCTTCCCTCCAATATACGTTCGCATCAATGAAAGGACCCATGTATGATTGTAGATGAATCTAGTAATAGTCTGGGCAATCTCCACTACCTGCTGTATCTTACAGTCTTCCCAATATCCATCAATATAAGATCAATGCAATGTGCAGCACATGGGGTCCAGTATATCTGCGGTTGCCGCTCCATCAGCAACTCTCCGGCAGTCTTATATTGTGATCCATTATCTGTGATGACTTGCACGATATACTGCTCACCCACTGAATCATCACCTCCTCCATTAGACTAAGGATACATGCGGCATCGTGCATCTTATTTGAAGCATCAATTGATTTGTGAAAAAATATTTTTCCATCATAGTATGTCAAAAAATTAATGATGCTCTATCTAATAGGACCGATCCAACCATCACACATCACTGTCAATCCGTATGTAGGTAATTTATTCTTGGAAGAAGCAATCCATCTCTGTAGATCCTTTTTGTTGCTGTCAAGAAGCTGACCATAGATGTCCTTAGGTCCTGACAGATCTACATCCTGGCCGGTAGCCTTTATGGTTGAAATGATAGATCGATGGTAAGGATTGCCTGTTGCATTTGCTGGAATATGGCTGAAATGAAACTATGATCCAATAACTCACCACATATCCTTATTTTTATCTTTTTTCACTATAGTGTCAATCCTTTGCTGCTTTGAATCCTTGTTGGAAAAAGCATGTGGATCCAAATCATGGATGGTTGCTCCTGCTGGAATATCTCTGAAAGATCTCTTACTGCCAAAAGCTCCCAACAAAGATGAAATACTGTATTTGCTCCCTCTACCGGCTCTCTGAATGAGGTAGTCCTGAACTCGGATTCTCCCCTATTGGTCGCTGATCCAGACACCGATTCATAGCATGATGGTCCAAATCACTCTTTATATCTGGCCATCTCCTCCTGTCGATATTGATCATCCAAGCTCGTCTGAATAGCAGTTTCAATCTGTGCCTTCTCATCATCTGGGGTGGAAGCCTTCTCTGACTCTCTAGAGTGATAGGAAGGTGGCTCTGTAGCTCGATGGTCCACCTCCGTCCTCTGTCCTTCGCTATTTTTGAATCAGCAAAGTACTTCTTCATCAACTGTCGGTTCTCTTGTGGGTATTTCCGATACATGGACACATCAGGATAACCATTAGTCAGGTGCTGCTTCAATCTAGTCACCCCTCGAACTCTGTATTGTACCTTTTGCATTTCTAATGATGCCGAGTCGAGAATATCTCGTCATGATCCCAACCAATGTTACACTCTGAATTTTTCTTCTTACTCATTTCTGCAAGTATAACAAAACACGATTGTTTAATAATTATTAAAAAAATATTATATATAAATTCAAAAAAAATTTAATAATAATTTTAAAACTCATAATTTAAAAAAAAATATTATATGCTTCAAATAATATTTTTGAATTAGCTAAAATATAGTTACTAATTTTATATATTTTTTATTTGATTATATTTTTTATTATTTAAATAATTATAAAAATATTTTTTAATTTCAAAAAAATTTGAGGTTAGATTCAAGTAGCTTGAATCATTCTAAACATGATTTTGAATCTCTGATTTTATATTTTTTGAATTTATTTTTTAATAATTTTTTTATAAATAAATTATATATTTATAAAATATAATTAATGAAAATCAATGATTTTAGTGTCATCATGTATATTTTTCAAAGATCTATCACATATGATCAAATCATACCAAATTCACAAAATTTTGGCATGATTTTTCTTTATTTTCTTCGTCGTTCTTATCTTTTTTTAGCCACAAAAACATAAAAATAAAATATTTATTAAAAAAATAATATATTATCTTACTCCCGATCGAAAATCATCATCTCTTCGAAGAAGTGCTGCAATTTGATGGAATTTTTTCTCTTTTTTCTAATTTTTTTGAAAGCTTTCGATCGATACGAAAGCTTGAGAGCACCTCTCGGCTTTCAATGAGAAAAGGAAGCCTGGCTGCCACTAATTGACAGTCCAGGTTCCACCATAGCACCCCCACCCCCCCACCCTCCATGTGCTCTGTCGGTACGGTTCGATTCAATGTCGATCCGTGCCGAACCGAGCCATACTGTTTGATTTTGGGTGGTATGGCTGCAAATCATGCCGAACCACCTGATTCGGTGCGGTTCGGAGGATTTTCCCAAAAAAAAGCCCAAACCAGATCGGCTGGCCATCGGTCTGATTCGGTATGTCCTATACTGGGTGGTTCGGCCTGGTATGGCATTCCATGCTTCAAACAGAAAGACTCTTCTCTGAAGCAACGTGACCCTTCTCCCTTCACCGTGCGCACGCACAAACAAGGGGCATTTCTGACATTCATTCCTTTCTTAGAAAATTCTGAAAAAATACCAGATATGTTCTCCTCTGAGTTTGAATTCAGATAGGAGTCTTATCAGCAAGGGATGCCTCCTTCTGCCCCATGGCAAAAGGACTCTTCATGCAAAAATTTGCGTGACTTCTCTTCCTCATGCGCGTAGAGATCAAGAGGTGTTTTAGGCATCCTTTCCATTTCAGATAATTCTGAAAACATACCACGTTTATCCTTATTTGAATAAGGATTCAAATGGCAGGTATATCAGATATGGATTGCCACCTTCTGCCCCATAGCAGGACTCTTCATGTGATGAGTCGCGTGATTTCATTCCTCGTGCGCGTGCAGCCTTTATTCCAAAAATTCTCCATGCCAAAATAAGTCCAGAAAAAATCCATCTCAACCTTTGAGATGTGTGTCAAAGAGTGGAGGGTTATATGGGCTGCCATATGGGTCTTAATACCAAAGTAGAAGGACTCTTTCTTTCTCCTCATGCCAAAGCATGTGCTCCCAACAATCCTTGTGCGCCAAGAGTCCTACCTGGTTAGGACTCTTGGTTTTGGCACCCCACAAAGCTGTATGGCACCATCCAATGGCTACCACACCCAGATTCAAACCCAAATTAGCCCATGGCTCAATTTGGTTTGATCTAGAAGCAAGATTCGAATCGAATCAAATCTGATTCAAGGAGCTAAGGTTTCAACACATGCTAGCATGCTTACCGAAAATCCGATTGATTCCAAAATTCTAATCAACCATATCAAGTGGATTCTTAGTCAATTTCCTTATGTGTGTGACTCGTTGGGTTTCACATTTAGCCAGTGATAGATCCAGATGTAAGTTGATCTAATTTGATCAGAATCCTTCTAATCGATTAAGGTCCAAACCGTGCTAATCCGAGTTCAGTAATTAGAACTCTTTCTAATTGACGATCGAATTAAACTCTTTAATTTGATCAAACTTACAAGTCAATATTGACGTCTAGCAACATATTATGACTATCTAGAAGATGTGAAATTTGGTGGACATATCAAAGATACCCTTCAGTGGCAAGTTATTGTGCAATTCAATCCTTCGATCATCCCGTATCCTGAATATGTTCATGAGTATGGAATTACGTCAAACTCAAACATATATTCACATCAATTCTCTATCAATCAGAGATGACTCCAATAATGAAGCATTAGAATTTTTTTTTAATCTTCATTCTGTTTTAACCAAAGACTTTCTAGGTCATTTAGAGATGAGAATGCATAGCATGCCATCTCCTCTTACTAGGAGTGATCGATTCCTTATTGATCGACTCACAACCTTCATACACACTCCACCATATCCAGAATATCTTGTATATGTCTTAATGTCATATTTGGATATGAATCAAAATATGGATTCATGTGTACAAAATTCTATGATGGTCTCAGGTCTAAGGATCACTTGCACAAGGGTTAGGTGGATGCAAGGACGGTTCTAAAGCATAAAAGAAACAATTATTAATGAATTTACAGGTTAAGGGGATTGAGATCTTAATTCAATTAGGTTATCAAGCCATAAGAACAGAAGATATATTTGAAAAGGAAAAACAGAGATCCATTTGCAGGAATCCATAATTCATAACAAAGTACCAAAAATCAAACAAAACATAACTAGACGAAATAGTGCAAAGTTTTGAAGGCACTTGTGAAACGAACGATAATGAGTCACAACAGTTGCCAATCTAATTGAAATAGATAAAAGTTATTTATGGATCATCACCAAAAATTTACGAAAAATTGAATGAAGTTTTATGGAACAATCTCATGAATATTGAAAAATATATCCAAGGTTTATGATGGAAAGGAACCAAATCAAGTATCGAAAAGAAATAAAATAAACTCAGATGAAATGCAATATATTTAGTGCTGAATCTCCATGAAAGTCAATGGGTGTATGTGAAATGGGAGATTTCAGACCACTCTTTCAAGCAAGAAAGGCACTACTAAAATTGACTTTTGTGTTGGTGGGGAGAGGGAGAAGGGGGGCCGAGAGAGAGAGAGATGGAGGAAGGCACAGATAGAGAGGGAGAGAGATGGTGACTAGCGATGGCCAGAATAGGAGTGAGGGAGGGGACAGAGGACTTTGTAAGCCCTTGCTCCTCTGTGCATCGGAACAAGGGTAGAGCCCTTGTTTTGAAATGAAATAGGGGCTTTCACCCACATATATATTTTTGATTTTTTTTGAAGTGAAGCCAGCAACCATTATTGACTTTGCTTAAAGATTTTAAAAAAGAAAAATAATAAATGAAGTTGGTAGTGGCTATGGGCTTTACTTAAAAAATTCAATAATATATAAAAAAGGGGTGGAAGTCCATGTTCTAATGCATGAGGAGAGAGCAAGGTTCGCTGAATCGGTACCATATTGATATCAGTTGGTGACCGATTCAGGGTTTTTAATCTCTTTGCATTTTTTTTATTTTTTTTGATTTTTAAGATATCTAATCAAATTTTCAGGATTTTTGGAAAGATTTTAAGCCCAAATAGATGCTTGTTGATGTAATTTAATGTTTGTATCGCTCTGGTACACCCTTAATCATGTGTAATATGGATTTGAATCTCACATGATGTTATATCAGAGGACAACATTACAAGTTTCAATATATAGCCTAGGGATAGCCTTATAAGGACTAAATATTATTGAACCCTAAAATGCTCAAATCACTTAAAAAATATAAAAAATAAATAGTCAATACATATTGAGATTTAGAATCTCATCAAGCGTCGATATTGTTTATAAATATTCGGATCGTTTACATATTCAAGAGGAACATCTAGCCATCTTTCTAATCAAGTAGCACTGTAATCTTCTGCACTTATCTGAGAGGTATCCTTGGACTGATAGTACGACTATGGAAGGGCCCATCCGAATACGGCAGCAAAATCCGATTTGTAAGATGCTCTGGGCTATGTGGGATAGTTGGCGTTAGAAGATGATGCCTCGGATGCACCATACCTATATCCGTATGAATCATAAGCTGTCTGTGGCTATAGGTAAGAGGATCTGAAATACAATAATGAACCTGATACATCCATGGATCTTACTCTACATGCAAGATCATTTGCAACTGCACTGAACAACCTCGAGGAACCCATGGTTTGTATGTAATTGTATGCTTACCGGCTCTACCAGGTCGTACACCATCGTCTCTATCCTATATGGCATGTGTAAACTGGGATTGACCAATGAATGGAGAACCACCTTGCAACTGCATCTCATAAACACTAGTCTCTTATCTTTCATTCCCTTCCTGACCACTAGATCCATAACCATCAGAAGAACCAAGGTTTTAAATACTGATACCGAACCTTGTGTCGGTTGTCGGTTGGTACGATACAGTATCGTACCATAGTGTACTGTACCGACCTATATTGACACTAAAAAAATCAAAAAAAAAATCCCATCCAATGGTAAAAAAAATCAAGCCATACCGTACCGAACGGATGCCGTACCGGACCAAACCATGCAGTATCAGGCGGTTTGGGCCGATATCGTACTAAACTGATCGGTTCAGTTTGGTTTAAGTCATTTTTCAAAAAATCGATTTGAACCAAATCAATTTTTCGTCGGTATGGTACGATACGGGATGTATCGATCGGTTCAGATCGGTATGGAATATCATGAGAAGAACTATTATCACCATCTATTTGATCTCTGAATCTTAGTGAACTAAATTAACTAACTGCTCCACCTCTTGGGACTACAACTGTCTTTTCTTTTTCTGTCTCTATGCTAAGCAGTTGCCTACCCTCTCATTGTGCCTCGCTTTGCGTGCCCATGTTACATGGATGTTATGGTTGATCAACTGGCCCATTAAGCTCCAGCTCTTATTACTGGCCCAAAAGCCATCTGATCATCGGATCTTTATCATCATTAACAAGGCAATCTATAGTCGGTTTTGAGTACTTCATCTCACCTCCTGAATGTATTTGAGCCTCAATCTCAGATTGTAGAGAACATATATAAGGTCATTGAGGTATTTCTGTGTTAGATGATTTCTTTGCTTGCTGTGGATAAGGGCAAAGATCGACCAATTGCACTCACGGTCACTCGAGAAGACCATCTAGGAGAGGATTCGGATAGCAAATTACTTCAAATTTCTTACCACCAATCCAAAATGAACTCACCATTCGACTGCACAAAGCCTTAAGATTGAACAAAATTAAAAATAAGATTGTATCATATTAGACTTATTACTAGCTACCTAATGTCAAATAAGAGTTATCGTCGTTGATATATAATCTACTTGGATTCATCTTTTTTTTTTTTGTTGATGACTGTTGCACTAGCTCCAAAGGTTTCGGTGCCCACCTTAAATGTTTTCGTCTGTAAAAAATATGTTTGTTATAATATGTTATTTGTTGAAGACATAGCTAATTTAACAAAAACACTTAACCTAACTTCTTTCAGGCACATAGCTATAATTTCTAGATGGGTTCCATCTTGTACATAGGATGGTTAGAAGCTCCTTATCCATGCCTATCCCAAGTATGGACTACTAGAATCTCGGGTTTAGATAGTAAGTTGCAAAGAGATTTTAGAATTAGTTAAGTATATTGTACAAATAAAAAAGCAATCAAATTTTCAAAGTATTCTTGATTTGCTGCTTACTTGCTAGATGCAACCTATCTGATAGTCACACCGCCACTAAATGATTCAGATGTACTCATTGGCATGTTTCGGATTTGACACATTGATCTGATCCTTTGTCCTCTCCATCATGTAATATAAGAAGCCCATCTGAAGGTATCTTTCGCCGTCCATGGTTTGAACTCTGGAGCACCTTATATAAAGACTTGATAACCTTCGCTATCTTTTCAGTCCATTGGTAGAATGTCGGTCTCATCAGTAAGTTCTCCATGTTACTCCCCTCAATGCTTGTCCTGATATATCTACCTCTTGTCACTTGGGACTAACAAATTTCTGACGTAGATGTACTTTTTTTTGTCAACAAAGCTATCAAGTGCTATATGATTCATAGCGAACCATGTCATTTGGTCTTAATATCTCTTTCTATATACCTCCGTATCAATGATAGAACCTATGTGTGGTTGTAGATAAATCTAGTAATAGTCCGAGTCCATTGTCTTCTGCACCCTACTAAGCTTTCAAATATCCATCAATATAAAGTTGACATAATTTGTAGCAGATAGGATCCAAATATCGATAATCATTGCTCCATCAGGATCTCTGTTGCGACCTTATACTGTGGCCCATTGTCGGTGATAACGTGTATGGTATTTTTCTCTCCTACTTGATCAATCATCTCCTCCATTAATTTGATGATGTACATAATGTCGTGCACCTGATCTAAAACATCAATGGACTTCTGAAAAAATATTTTCTCATCATAATATGTCAGAAAGTTGATTATGCTCTGTCTGGTAGGACCAGTCCAATCATCACACATCACCATCAGTCCATACATCAGCTACTTGGTCTGATATGATGCAATCCATTTCTATAGCTCCTCATTATTATCAAGAAGCTCACCATAGATGTTCAATCCTAGAGGATCTATACTTAGATCGATAGCATGTATGGATGCAATGACACAATAATAATATATGCTGCCAACTGCATGCGCGATAGGATGTGGCTAAAGTGAAATCAGGATCCAATAGCTTGCCATATATCTTTCTTCTTGTCCTTCTTCAGCATACTGACAACTCTTCGTTGCTTGGAATCCTTGCTGGAGGTGTATGGATCCAAGTCATGGATGGTGTCTCTTAGTGGAATCTCTTTAGAGGATTTTTTCCTCCTGCTAAACGCTTCCAATAGAAGTGCAATACAGCTTATGTCTCTATTGACAAACTCTCTAATTAAGGAGGTCCTCCTAAACTCTAACTTTGTTGTAGTGCTCATAGAGTCTGACCTCGACTCATAAGTTGATTGTCCAAATGGAGCCCTATGCCTAACTATCTCCTCAAGTTGCCATTGATCATTCAAGCTTGCTAGAATGGTAGCTTGGATCTGTGCCTTCTCGTCTTTCGGGATAGATGCTTCTTCTGACTCCCTAGAGTGATAGAAAGGTGGCTCTATGGCTCAATGGTCCACTTCCGCCTGCTTCTTTGAAGTCCTCTCCTTCGTTGCTTTCAAATTAGTGAAGTGCTTCAGCAGTTAACAGACCTCTTGTAGGCATTGCTGGCATATAGCTATATTAAGATAACTGCAAGCCAAGTGCTTTTTAATCTAGTTATCCATCCTTTTTTGAACTCTGTGTTGCACTAGTTATATTTTCAATGATACTAACTTGAGAGCATTTGCCCATAGTCTCAACCAATATCATACTCTATGTCCTTTCTTGATGGATCCATTCCTGAAAATTGAATAAGTACATCAATTCAGTAAGTATGTAAAAATAGTAAAATTTCGTCATCCAAACTTTTTATATTTTTTGAATTAATTTTATATTTTTATTTTTAAATTAAAAATATTATAAAATTCAAAAATTAAGAAAAATTAATTTGACTTTAGATCCATGTAGAATCCTATCATGGATGCTAAATATATATTTTTCTAAGGCAGCTAGCATGCATAAAATGCTACTTATTTTTTAATTTCGTTCAAATTAGGCTAGGCCACTATGCGCATGATGCATCAAATTTTTTGATAAACAGAAACAAATTTATGGCTAAAGTAGCTTGCAAACTCTAAACAATACTTTAATTTTATAGTTAATTTTTGAATTTTATTTTTTAAATAATTTTTATTCCGAAAATATATTTTTTTAAAAATTATATGATGAATAAAAATTAATGATTTTAGTATCATTGTGTAGATTATGCTTAGATCTATAATATATAATAAAATCATACTAAAATCAAAAATTTTGACATGATCTTTTCTTATTTTTTTAATTTCTATGAATTTTAAAGTTTCAAAAAAAAAAAAGAAAGCGGTAGGGGAGAAAGGGAGGTGGAAGAGAAGCATGCATACTTCTAATTGGTGGTTTCTCCTTGTTTGCTTTTTTCGGACTGTGGAGTAGGGGGAGGTTTTTTTTCTTTCCAAAAGAGAAGAGGAAGAGAGACTTGTCTCCATTCCCTTAAACCCACGAATCGGGCTGAATCAGGCGATTTGGCCCTGTACTGTTCCAAATCAGGCGATTTGGGCTGGTTCACACCATTTTAGATCCGATGTTGAAAATAAAGGCCAAACCGACCTGATTCCATGCCGGTTTAGCTCGGTACAGGCCAATTTGGCAGTTTGGTCCAGTTTGGTGAACCATAGGAACCCTCTCTCCCCCTCCCTCTCCCCTATTCTGACTGCTACCGGCTTCTCTCTTTCTCTCCCTCCCTCCCCTGCTCTCTATTCCTCTTTTTCTCTTTCTTTCTCTTTTGGTTGGTTTCTTGATTCAGAGTTTGGAACCATCATGGTCCGTTAAGGGTATAGTTTGCTACACCCCAAACGGGTGGTTCGGGATGGTTTTGCTGACATTGCTTTCAAGAACAGGTTTATATAAGGTTTTAAATCCCATGAAATGGAGGTGGCCCATTTTCTATGTGGAACTGAATGCTATGTAGTCTGCTGTCCTGTCGGTCCCAATGGCGGTTCCAGTCATGCAACTTGGTAAAAATCCTCCGTCTCTCTCCCCTTATTATTTTTTTTTTTTTTTCCTTTCTTTCCTTCTTTTCTTTCTTTTTCTTCTATCTTCCTTTTTTTCCTTTCCTTTTTCTTTCTTTTCTTGTCCCTTCCTTTCTTTATTTTTTCCTTTTTCTTCTTCTTTCTCTTTCTTTTCTTCCTTTCCTTCCTCTCTCTCTTCTCCTTTCCTTTCTTTCATTTTTCTTCTTCTTCTTTTCTTTCACCTTATCAATTTCTTCACCTTTCTTTCCTTTGTTTCTTTCCTATTTTTTCTTCTCTTCCTGTGTGAATGGGTTTCGAAGTCTCAGTCCTGTTTTCCCACAAGCATGGGATAAAACGACTGGGACACCCCCCATCCTGCTAGGATGTAAAGCTTTGGTAGGCCTTCATAACCCACAATGCATGTCAAAAATGACAATATCTGTCAACATCTGTCAACATTTGTTTATTAGGTGCAAATTCAGAAACTTGATTTGTTGGGATTATGTGACACAAGATGTAGAATCCATCTGAATGGTTGAGCTTTGCTCTATTGTGGATTTCTGGTAAGGGAGTTGGAAGTGTTAGATGAATTGAGACAACATTTCGGCTTCATGTAGCATTACTTTTTCTTTTTCACTTTTTACTGAAAGTAGGCTAATATATCACTTTAGTATATAGACATCCAATGGAATCATGAAAAGCAGAGATCACAGAGTGGGTAGGAAAATCTTCTGTCCATGTAGTCTTGGGTATTTGAGTGCAGCAAATGTTAGTAAGATAATTTATGGGTTGATTGGCCTGGCAAAAGGGATGCTGTGCCCAAAAGGAGGAAAAGCTTTTGGATATGGCCTAGATATTTGGCAAGTATAATTGAACTCCTCCAAGGTGGCAAGTACCGGTTGATCCAATATATTTGTTAAATCCCTTTCAAGATGGCATGTACTCAAAGAATCTCAATGGTATGATTCAGACATGTCCAAACTGCTAGCATCTTGGTGGGAGGACATAGCACCATCTCATTGCAACAAATCAGCTAGCGTCTTCAGTGTTTTGACGCTTGTAACCATTAATATCCGAGTGTTCTAGAACTAGGTTGGTTATAAGGTGTATCTACATCTTTTGTTCTTTATGCTGCAACAATTGGTCATCATTGAAATTCCATTTTTGTCGTGGACATCTCAAGAGACCCTATCTTGATACACACATGCATATGTACATACATTCAAGCACATGTATGAATGCTTGCATATAGACATGCATGAATGCATACACACATGTATACATACATGATACATATATACATTCAGGCAGGCATACATATGTGCATGAAAACATATACATGCATGCATGAAAGCATATGTACATCCATGCATGCATAAATGCATATGTAAACGTTTTAAAAACTAGTGGAATGGGATGGTACCACCAACATCATATGGCTTTGATAGGATTGGATAGGGCCTGAGTTGCTAAAACATTGCCAAAATGGGGTGTCCCTTGTCCTGATTGAATTAGGTTGATGCTGTCCGGCACCGAAGCAAGAATTATCGGTTTGAAGGTGTCTCCACCAAAACATGCTTGATTTTTTTAATCAAAAATGGGGTATATGGGGGCATTCGGATACTTTGATGCATTTAAGCATCTCGAGAGGAGCTCTCAAGGCCCCTTTTGATTCATTAGAGAGAGAAAAAGAGAGGAGATAGGAGAGAGAGATGAAGAAGGGGAGAAGGTTTTTTTTTTTTTTTTTTAATGTCACCAAAGAGGGGTTGCTAGCAAATCTGCAAGGGAGGGTACTCCATTTAGGTAGGGCCCTTGAGTCTTTTACTTTTGGCCAAAGTTGACAAAAATCAAAATGAGGAAATCTATTTGAATTTTCTTTTATTTGAATTTTAGAGATGTTATAGGGTGGACAACACCCTACAACATGGTGAGTTTTATTTTTTTTGACCAATATTTTTTAATGAATTTTATATTTATATTAATATTTTAATGAAAATAAATATATAGAAATTTAGTCTGAAAAATTGTAGCATGCTTGCATTTGCGGTGTGCATATGCTATAATTTTTATGGTACTTGGTACCAAGGTTTCACATCTCGATGGGATGGAGGGTTTTCCAATCGTCCCATCCTGTTCTTTTGACAAAATAGGATTGAGACAGGGTTGGGACTTCGAAATCCATCCATGTGGGGAGAGAAGAAGAAAGAGGAAGAAAGAAAGAAAGATGAAGAAAGGAAAAAAATGAAAGGGAAGAAGAAGAAGAAAAAAGGAAGGACAGAAGGAAGAAAGGAAAGAGAAAGAGGAAAATGGAAAAAAAGAAAGAAAGGAAGGGATAAGAAAAAGAAAGAAAAAGGAAAGGAAAGAAAAGAAGGTAGAAGAAAAAGAAAGAAAAGGAAGGAGAGAAAAAAAGAAAGAAAAAGAAAGAAAGAAAGAAAGAGAAAGGAAAGAAGGAGAGAGGCATGGTGGATATCTATCGGGACTGATGATCGTGACGACTATCAGGATGGGACGGGATAGCAGGGTATCTTGTTCCATGGAGATATTGGGACACCTCTATCCCATAGGATTTAAACCCTTGCTTGGTACATTAGAAGCCGGGTTGATGGAAAAGATTAGATATGATAAAAGGAGATGAAGAATAGTATTGGGAGACTTGAGAGTTGTTATACGTTGAAAACCTTGCAAACTATAGCTACTATAGACTTGGTTCTTGTCACGCCCCCGACCCGAGATTGTGAATCGAGGGTCGCGGCAACCGCCGCATACTTATGAAGAACTCTCTCCATAAGCATGCAAGGCATCTCATCACGATATCAATGCATCACAGCGGAATAAATTCAAATAATTATTATTCAACTGTAATTCAAGTAATTAAATCAAATGTCTTACATCCAATAAAATTTTACTAAAAATAAAACAATAGATCTAAATTCAATGAAGTTGACAATGCTAATCTCGCTTCTAAAAGCTCTGTCCCAATATTTCTTCCCACGCTTGAAATTAATTATCTGAATCTGAAAAATAGAAAGAAAGGTAATGAGCTAGACAGCCCAGTAAGTAACAAATATCTCTACCAGATATTTCAGATATTATCTAATTTTCAAGAATAATGCTGCAAATAAACATAAGAGTATATTTCATGCTGATCAAATATTTTCAAATATTCACATATAATATAATCATAAATCCGATTCGATTCAAAACACTCGTAACTCAACAGCCTTGACTATGACCAACGTTTAACCCCCATTGGCGGGGTCCACAGAATATCAGCGCACAACCCCCACTGGCAGGGTCCACAAATACCAGCGCACAACCCCCACTGGCAGGGTCCACAAACACCAGCGCACAACCCCCACTGGTAGGGTCCACTGAGTACCAACGTATAATCCCCATTGGCGGGGCCCACTGAAACATAGTTAGGCTGAGAGCATAAATCCGATCTATATCAGAACACTGTACCATAATATGTCATAATTTTTTTCACTGAACATGTGCATAAATCGACGTACCATAATATTTCAAAAAGCACTTTTCTTTCAAAACATAATTTCATGAATCATGCATATTTTCAAAGAATAATTATTTATTTTCAGAATAAATATGGAATATCTCGAGAAGATGATTCATTACTTACCTTCCACGAAGCACTGAATGAACAGATCGACTAACTTCTAGGAGATTCTTCCGTACCTATTATCCAAAATTATATTTTTACATTAATTTTAATTCAAAATTAAATCTAACAAATCCCAAAATCAAAATCTTGCTTAAAATCAGACTCGTCTCTAAACTCGATCAGAAACATCAGATGAAGCCTTCCCCTACGCAAATCTTAGAAGGATAACTTTAGAGAGAGAAATCCATCAAGAGAGAGAGAAACAAGCTAGAGAGAGAAAATTCTAGAGAGAGAAAGTAGAGAGAGAAAGTTCAATTCCAGAGAGAGAAAGTCAGGGTTCAGACTGAGAGAAGAGAGAGAAACTCTCTCTCTCATCAATTTCATTTTTTATTTATTTATTTATTTATTTATTTACTTACTTATATATATATATATAAATATATATATATATATTTATTTATTTTTATTATTATTATTTTTTTTTCTTTTTTTTTCTTTTTTTTTTCTTTCCTTTTCTTTTTCTTTTTTTTCCTTCTTTCTCTTTTCTTTTTTTTCTTCTTTTTCTTTTTCTTCTTTTTCTTCTTTTTTCTTGGTTCTTCCCGTGCCGGAACAGGGGACCGGCGTTCCCTCGGCCTTGACCGGCCGTTCGGGCCACGGCCGCCGTGGCGGAGGCCGGCGGCCGACGGGGGCCACTCCCCCGATCACGGAGGAGCGTGGCCGGCGGTCAATTTTGATCGCCGGCGCCGGAAAAGTTCACGGAAAGGAGACCAAAACAGAGGTCCCTTTCTCGACCGGAAATCGGCGACTTTCGTCGCCGGCAGCCGCGCACAAATGCACGGGGAGGAAGGAGAAGAAAGAGGGGAAGAAGAGGGAAACTTACCTTGACCTCCGGTGACCTCGCCGGCGAGCAATCACGACGAGAATCCGAACGATATCCACGGCTTCGATTGAGAAAAACGGAGAGAAAGAGAGAGGGAGGAGGCCGATCTTCGGTCTCAAGGGGGAGGGGATCTTCTTATAGAGGACCCTAGGACTCCGAGGGGTCCTAGGAGTCCCGATTTTCTTGGGTTTCGCCGGAGAAGAAGACTCCTATCGGGAGTCTTCTTCCCGGTTTGCTCTGTTTTTTTTTCATTTTTTTTTTTCTCGTTTTGGGCTTTAGTGGGCTGAGATTAGTTGGGCTGGGTTTTTGGGCTACCACAGTTCTGGTTTTGAAAACCTTGCAAACTATATGCATGTACGTGTGTGTGTGTATGTCTATGTACATGTACATATGTATATATACATATATGTATGTACTCATATGTACTTATGTATCTATGCATTTACACGCATATGGATGTATGCATGGGGTTGCATGCTTGTGTGTCAATGCAATATTCATACATGTTTTTCTGAAATATCATCTTCCAGCATGTTGTCTATTTGAATTTTGATGTTTAAAATTTGAAATATCTCGTCCAAGTAACAGAATAGAGCTTTCTGCATGTATGAACTCTCAGCAGTTGACTACTTCCTCGTGTGGATGAACTGTATTATTTTTTTGATTTTTCAAAAGTATAGATTATGACTTTCCCCTTGTTCTCAGCACATTTAATCATGAATTTGTTTTATTTGGATATTTTATTTATCTATCATTCTTATGTCTTATTGTTTAAAGCCTTTAAGGATTCTCTTATATAAGTTTTTCACGTTGCTTTGCTTCTTAAATATCATTACTAATTTATTTTGGTATGACCTCACCTTGATAATGTTGTGCACAATTTCTTTATATTCATAACATCATTTCTTGGCACAATGTATATTTTTCTAACATTTTTTTTTTTGTTCTTTAGGCTTTGGGCACATCTGGTAATGGCATACATCTTTACATTTTGGATTTATTATACATTATACAAAGAATATAAGATCATAGCAGCAATGAGGTTGCATTTTCTTGCATCTGAAAATCGCAGACCAGATCAATTTACAGTGAGTTCTTTGGTTTAATCATCTCCCATTCCTCAATCAAGATGCTAAATTCTAATTCTTTATTCATGAATTCTAGTGTAATGTCAAGTACTGTATCTAATACATAACTAATATGATCACTGAAAAGCATGTGGAAGCATAACTAACACGTACAAGATTTCAAGAGTAAAAGCATTATACGAGTTCAGGATTTCACTTCAAAAACTTGCCATTAAAGATTTTCAAATAGAAATTTAAAAATTTCTCAAACTGTCAAGGTACCAAGTTTCCAAAGAAATTTGAGTCAAAAGCCTCTACTATTATTCATAAATTTCAAGATATAGCTAACTTAAAAAAACAAACATAATGGTGGAGTTCAAATTTTAAAAGAAACCGCTTAATTTTGGAAAACAATTCTAAAGTTTTAAGCTTTAAAATGGTACATAAGTGTCACAATGGTACAAAAGCTAAAAAGATACCAAAATAAATTCTAAGTTTTTTTGAGGTTGACAATGGTATTGGAGTTTCAAAACAATACCTAGCAAAGTTTGCCGTACTGGTCGGTACCGTATGGTACCATACTGGTATGCAGTTTTGTACTATATCGACACTTGGTACATCTTACCATCTTGTTCTATACCACATATAGATACTGTAACAAGAAGGTATCTATATGGAGTTTGGTACCGAGATGACGAACCTTGATACTTAAGGTTGATAATTGATATAGTTTGAAAATATAAAAAATAAACAAAAATTTGTCATGTATGGCAAAGTACTTATAAATAAAATCATAAACTTTGAAGCAATGATGGCCAAACCAACCCAAACTAGGCGGTTCAGACCATACTAAGCCGAATTAACACCCAGTTGGAATGGTTCAGCAACACTGGTTGGTTCAAGTTATAAAACCCCTCACCCTCCCCATCCAGCTGCTTGTCTGGTTCGGAACATTGAACATTTGAGAGCCTTTGAGGGTTCTCTTGCTTGTTCTCTCTCTCTATTACATTCTTGCTCTCTTGGTAAGCCTCCCTCCTCTCTCTCCCTCTCTTCCAGTCTCTCTTTTCCAGAAGCTTGTTCTCTCCTCTCCTTTAATACAATGATGCCATTGGATGGCCTTGTTGTAAGCTTTTCCCCTCTCCCTCTCTCCCTGCCAAATGTTTGCTTATTCACTTTCCCCCCTTCTTCAGCATAGTGATACCGTCGGTGGGCCACTGTCAAGGTAAGTTTTCCCTCATCTCTCCCTCCCCCTCCCTCCTCTTTCTCCCTTCGTTCCTCTCCTCCCTCTTGCTCCCCATGGTTTGGTATGCCTTGGCTTATTACAATACGTATCAGTATCATATTAATTTGGTCACTAACTAGCATGAGCCTCAATATCGGTATGGTGGACCTTGCTTTAAAGGGCTATATAGTTTAGAGCTTTTACAAAACAGAAGGGCTTAAGAATGATTATAAGATTGAAACATAACAAAACTTCAATCTTAGACAAATGAGGAAATTATTATGAGACCACATGTACCATTTTGGTAGAGTCCCACACATATGTCTTTTAGGTATGATATTAATTTTAGTTTTGAAAAAGATTTGAAAAATATAATATGAAATATTTATTAGAAAACTCCAAATGTAAGCAATAGATGTATAAGAGATTCACATATAAACAAATTCTCAAGTAGATATGCAGACATATAAACATCATTGGGAAGATTCATTTGACTTTAGTATTTCTGTACAAACCAAATCATAGTTGAAGTAAACCAACTATCAATTTCTAAATAACAACAAGGTAGGATGTTCAGAATTAGTTACAATTTTTAAAATGCATAAGTATACTAAAATCTGAAAACATTTATGAAACCCTAAGTTTTTGAGAACTGACTTTTTTTAGGTATTCAAATTCATACTTGATTTGGAAATATTCAAAACAAAAATCATCTCAAAATTTGTTGGCTAAAGTAAATATGAGTTCTAGGGTTTCAAAGAAGCTCCCAGAATTTGCGGAGTTTAGTGTTTCAAAGGTATCTCTAGGCTAAAAAATTTGAACACAATTCAGATAGAATAAAACATATTTAAATTTCAGGAGGTGTAGTTGGATTGGCATATGGGTAAAATTAGAAATTTGTGTCTATGTTGGAAAATCCTTGTAAACTTGAAAAGAACTTCAAGACTGTGTAAATAATACTTAAGTTCAAATGGATATAGAAAAGTCATAGCTTAAACCTAATAGAACTCTTAAGCTCCTTGCCCAGGTTCCTCTTTCCCTTCTCCTTCCTCTTTTTCCTGTTCTTCCCTCTCCCCTTTCTTTCCTTTTCCCTTGGTTGATTGTCCTTGCCCCTTTTCATAAGCAAAGTGGGATGGCCAAGCAGGTAAGGCCCACTAGGTGACTTTGCCTACCTAGGTCAGTTGCCTAAGTAGGATGGTTCCTCATGTAAATTAAGTAGGTCGGTGGGGGTAAGTGGTCAAATTGTATCATGTCTCAATATGCAGACTAGCAACAGAGGCCTAAAAAAATGCTTATTTATATGAATATCATTAAGTAAATATCATTACACGTCAATGAAATACTTAAAAAACCTTAGGAATAAAAAGTTGAATTTTCAGTTTTCAAGTTCCATTTTTTGGCATCCGATGAAAATTTCAACTTGAAAATGCTGTGCTATTTTTTAAAATCTTAAAATATCTTATAGATTTTCTTATATCCAGTTATTGCCAAATCCTAAAAGTTTGATTAGAAAAAGCTTATAAATCAGCCTTCATGGCATACCATCTATTTCACTTCTATTCAATGCTTATTGCATTGATAGAAGCAAGAGTTTAAATCCTTGTTACTGGGGCTTGTCCCTGTTTGAAGTTGGGTCAATACAATAATGAGATGGAATGGAAGGAGTAGAATAATCATTAACAACAAGAATGAAGAGAAAAATGAAAAAATAAATTAAAAATTGGCATAGCGGAATGCCAGGCCATTCAAAGTGTCGGGTTGCAACAGTCTTTGTCTGAAGAGATCCTGGGTCTTGGATAATCCAAGCACCTGGTCTGTCTCCAGTCTGATATGGTATTGCTAGGACTGAAATAGACTGGGTTCTTAGTCCTTAGAAGGTCCATTTTTCAATCTTATACACATCCATGATATTTGTCTAAGTACATGATGGCTATTACAAACAAAGTGTTCTTTATATATTCAAGTTTTAGATATTAGATGCATCTTTGAAACTTTCTTTTTCCAAGATGTTTGCTTTAATATTTGTTTTTTTTGTTTATCTGATCAGTAAATTTTAGTTAGATTTAGTATGCTCTAAGGTACCAAATTACTGTTTTTATATCTTTCATAATGTGTTTTGCTTTCACTCCGCCCTGTTAGTTATGTTTCCCCTTTTTTCTATGATATTTAGGTTCTTGTAAGAAATATTCCACCGGATCCTGATGAATCTGTTAGCGAGCATGTTGAGCATTTCTTTTCTGTGAATCATCACGATCATTATCTAACACATCAGGTTTGGATCTATAAGATTTGAATTTTGCCACTAGGTCTGTGTTATACATTGCATTAATAAAGATGGTTTCTATTTTATTAAGAAACCAAGCCTACATATTACATCAAATGAAGCTAATTTTCTATCATTTTTCTGTGGTTGGAAATAGCTATATATGTTTATCTCATTTTCAGACAACTAAGAAACGAATAATACATTATGTTTCTTTATAAAAGTATAAGTAGTAGTACTTAAACTGTAGGAAATTTGGTATTTGTGTCTCCATGCCATTTATTTCAATTTTTTTAAGAATTTTCTTGCTAGTTTTTGAAATTCAAAATTACATAATCTGGAACATACTTGTAAGTGAGGAAACTTTTATTTGGCTCACATATTTTTTGGTAATTTGAGGGAAAATTTTATAAATTATAAGGCCTACATTTTTGTGTTTTTGGATATTAGAAAATGAAGTTTACAAGCAAACAAAATGAACATGGCAGAAATGATAATGTTGAGATTGTTTATGGTAAAGTAAAGAAGGTGAGTGTGAGGAAAAATTATTAGTAGAGAAGTGTAGAGTTGCATAAAATCGAAGAATGAAGATAAAGTGAGAAGGAATCAATCGATTTGGTAGGGGCATCTGGGCATGCATGTTGAAGAATTAAGAAGGATCTAGATGGAAAGGTGCTCAAAATAGGTCTAAACTCACATTAATGGAAGTTATGAGAAAGGACTTGAAAAAGCTTCAATGACACCGGAGTAGCCCCTAACAACATTTTTAGCAAAAAAAGACCCAATGAACCCAACCCATGAAAAATAGATAAGGAGAGTTCTATTGATTTTGTTGTAAAGGTTATCTTATTTGTTATTTCTTGTTCCTAAACAAAAACATAGAAGATTTTCTGAATTTTGTCCATGTATGTTAGTTATGCTGTTATGCCAATATCAAGAACAAATATTGGTATTTGTAATCAAACTAAAAGCAATATGTTGACCGATAAAATTTAAATTTGTCAAGGTTCAAGGTTAGACATGAAAGAGTATGAAAGTGTGATGGATCTATGCTGGATGATAAGTATTTAATAATTTGAATAGCACATTTAGTCAGAGCAGGGCAAGTGGGAGTTGGCAACTCTTAAGGACTTAGGCATCTTATCTTGATTAGTGGCATTGGAGTTGAATATCTAGGTGGACATGTATATTCATAGCCTCAAGGTGAAAGAAATAAATACTATATGGAGGATGTAGAACGCTAGAAGGAAGGTGCATGAAGTCTTGCTCAGAAAGATTGATGGAGCAAGGTTTGGGGTACCATGTGTATTGCCCTATACAAGCAGTAAACTGGTAAGGGGGCTCAATACACACCAATTTTTGCGAATTGGGTCCAAGTCTCCAACAATCCAAATTTCACCACATTAGGGAAGGTTGTGTTGGGGGGCGATGTGCAGCGGATTATGGTAGTTGTAGGAGAAGGGAAGGAAAAAAACTGAAAAAAAAATAAAAAACACACAAGCACAAAACACAAGAGATTTACGTAGTTCAGAGTATCTTGCTCCTATGTCCACGGTTGCATAAAATATTTTCACTATGAATAACACAGGAAGTTTATGAGAGATAGGAACAAAGAAGAACCTCTCTTTTTCCTCTCTTCTGGATGCAAAACAGCCCCAATAGGAAGTAGAAACTCCTAGAAATTTTTCTCACATCTAGAAGTACCCTAGGATAGCACACAAGAAAGAACCCAAGCCCTCTCTCTCTTTCTCTCCTTCTCTTTTCTCTCTTGGAAAGGCCTGGTTGCTGCTGTCTGCGTTATACACAAGCCGTCGGCCCACAGGCCTTTTTAAAGGCCCAAATCCACATTCAGATCGGAGTAACCTCTTCGATCAAGGTTTCCTGTACCAGTATCGGATGGCGTGCCGGTGTCGGCCCGATATGGTATGATACGGTACCATACCGTACCGACACACGGTACGCTAAAGCATACCGGTTCGGTACCGGTACACATTTTTTTTTTCGATTTTTATTTTTTTTGGATGTTGAAGTTAATAATTGATAAATACAACCTCAAAATGATATTATATTGCATATTATTGACATATCTGGGTTCAATTTGGAGTTAGGTAGCGGTACAAAGACTCTTGATCCAAAATTTCAAATATATATTTATTTACATTATATTTCAACTATGTCATCTTAAAACTAAAGAAAAAATATATAAAATATGCATTAAAATGTATCTAAATATTTAAGTACAAAGCGCAATAACTGATATACGAACCTCAAGATGTACTCTGCATTTAATTTCTTGTCGAGTATCTGTGATGCTCGTAGATATCTGGATCATTAACATAGTCTGGAGGGACATCAGTCCAACCCTCTAGCCAAGCTGCACCGTACTCTTGAATATTCATCCCATAAGGCATCTTCTCTGGATTGTAAGACATCTCAGACCTCTCATTAAAACTCTGGTTCTGAGAAGTATCCTCGGGATGATGGTACGATTGTGGAGGAGCCCATCCAAATATGCCAATAGCAAAATTTGATCTGTAAGATACCTTCTTTTTCTAATTTTTTGGAGGTCTCAATGAAACCGTTGAGACTTGAGACCAAGATTGCCCACGGCCACGGGTGTTCTCTGAGAACTCTCAGAGAACACTGAAGGCTTGGTGCTTATTAAAGCACCAGGCCTTTGGCCCCTCCCTCCCCCTATGTGAAGTGGGCCACGCCCATTTCTCTCCCCCCTCCCCCCCACCATGTGAAAAGGCCCCCACCTTCCCCCCTCCCCCACGTGAAATGGTCCCTCAGGCGGTATGGTTCGGTTTATCCCAAACCGGCAACAAATCGAGCTATACCGTCCGATTTCGGGCGGTATGGGCCCAAACCGCACCGAACCGGACGGTTCGGTGTGGTTCGGGGTCGTTTTCTGAAAAATAGACCCGAACCAAATCAGTAAGGGATCGATCCGGCTCGGTACGCCCCGTACCGGGCGGTTCGGCCCGGTACGGCAAATCCTGTCTCCGATTAAAACTCAAAACAGCCTCCAGCCGTCAGATTAATGCTCTGATGAACCCATGCCATCGGATCGCACACTTGGTCCACTAAAATACCTATGGACCATGAGAAATGGGCGAGAAATGCCCTTCGTCCATAATGGACTGTGAGAAACTGGGCAGGAAACGCCTGCCGGTCTATGGCTCATGCATGGATCGCGTGAAAGCAGGGATGCATGCTCGTTGGGCTGCGCTTGCGGCCGCCCGCGTGCCTGCCTGCTCACCCGTGCTGGGCCGTGCGCCCGCTTGGGCCACGCCGGTCTGGGCCTGCTGTGGGCTAGGCCTTCTCCTTTTTTTTCTTTTGGGCTTAATTTTTGTGGGCTGTCTCCTTTTTTTGGGCTTCTTTGGGTCTTGATTGTATCCTGTAACTGGGTGGATTAGGCTTCACCACTCAACAACTCTCCCACTTGGAGACTAAGACATCCAATCAGCATCCACCTGAAAATAGAAAAAATAAAACTTCCATAAAATGAGTTAGTATTCTGTGCGGCACCTCCTTTCAACTAGCTTCGGAGGCCAATTAAGGCCATACACAGCCCCAATTTCTTTGTAGTGACCACTTTAGTCAACATATTGGCTAAATTCTTCGAGCCTTGAATCTTCTCCAGCGACAAGCTTCCATCTTCAAGCAATACCCTGAAGAAGTGATATCTTAGCTGTATGTACTTTGTTCTCGCATGAAACATGGGATTCTTCGTAAGATGAATAGCACTCTGACTGTCACTGAATAGTACATTGCAACTCTACTCTCTATCCAGTCCTTTCAATAAATTCTACAGCCAAATCATCTCTTTACTGGCTTCCATGATTGCGACATACTCTGTCTCGATGGTAGAAAGAGCCACAATCTTCTGCAGCTGTGAAACCCAGCTCACTGCTATCCCGCCAATGTTAAAAACATATCCAGTCATGCTCCTCCTGGTGTTGGCATCACCATCTAAGTCTGCATCCATGAATCCCGGTAGTGTTTGACTGCCCCTCCTGTAGCATAAGTCGACATCTTTGGTACCTTTTAAATATCTGAGGTCCACTTGATAGCTTCCCAACGTTGCTTATCCAGATTGACCATGTACCTGCTTATAGCTCCCACTACATGTGCAATGTCCGATCTTGTGCAAACCATCGCATACATCAAGCTGTCAACCGCTGAAGCATAAGGAACCCTTGCCATTCCTTCAGGAACCCTTGCCATTCTCTTCAGCTCATCATCATCCTTAGGTGATTGTTCCTTTGAAAGCTTGAAATGACTGGCCAAAGGTGTCTTTACAGACTTTGCATCTGTCATGTTGAACCTATCCAGCACCTCTTCGATGTAGCTACCTTGAATTAGCTTCAGTGTGCTTGCCACTCTTGTCTCTTTCAATTCTCAACCCAAGTATCTATTTTGCTCTGCCCATATCCTTCATTGCAAACTTTCTTGACAGCTCCCTTTTCCATCTTTCAATCTCTCGCATGTTTGATCCGGCTATCAGCATGTCATCAACATACAAAAGTAAGACAATAAAACTGTCATCGAGTATCCTGTAATAGCAGCAATGATCCTCCTGGCATCTTGCAAAACTATTATTAGTCATGAATCCATTAAATTTCTTGTACCATAATCTAGCGGCCTGTTTCAAACCATGCAAGCTCTTCCTCAACTTACACACAAGATCTTCCTTATTAGAGACTACAAAGCCAACAGATTGCTGCATATATATGTCCTCATCTATCTCACAATGTAGAAAAGTAGTAGTAATATCTAATTGTTAGAGCCGTCAAAACGGGCTGGCCCGGTCCGTGGAGGGCCGGCCCTTCACAAACCGGGCCCATTAGGGCTGGGCCAAAAAAGCCCTTTTGATAAACGGGCCATCAAATAGGTGGCCCAGCCCTAGCCCTTATAAGTGAAGGGCCTAAACAGGCCAGCCCTTATAGCTCACCAAAAAAATTAAAAAAATTAAAAAAATTAAAAAAATTAAAAAATTATAATAAATTAAAAAACTCTCAAACATAATACTTCATCAAATAAATAAATAAAATCAATCCCTACATCAAATTTTAAAACACCAAAAGTAAACATGAAAAAACTCCAAAATTTTTGTAATAATATCATAATCTCCATTCTTCATAAGAAAAAACATCACAGACTAATTAAACTCCACAAAATCAAACAAACCAAGAAGTAATAAATATTGTTCAAATAACATTGAGTCCAACTATTAAAATTCAGTCCCTGTTCTTAAGATTTTTAGTAATGACTAATGAGGCATAGAAATGAGAAAAAGGATATTTTAGAAATAATTGGTTATTTACTGATTACTTTAAGTGGTTAAGTTATTTTAAAATAATTTTTTTAAAAAAAACGAGCTGGTCCGCGGGCTAGACGGGCCAGCCCTTCATGGGCCGGGCCATAAACGAGTCGGGCTAAAAAGCCCTTTTGTTAAACGGGCTGCTAAAACACTGGCCCAGCCCTACTATTTTAAGGGCCTAAACGGATCGGTCCGCGGGCCAAGACCCGTTTTGACGGCTCTACTAACTGTTCTAACTTTTAAGTATAAATTCTCAGCTACTACTATGAATCACTCTAATAGTAAAGAGCTTAATAACATGAGAAAAAATTTCAGTGTAGTCAATATCTTCTTTCGGTTGGAAGCTTTTAACAACTAATCTGGTCTTATACCTCTTGCTACCATCATGCTCTTTTTTGATCTTGTAAACCCACTTGTTGTGTAGAGCCTTCTTTCCTTCCGATAGTGTGCTGAGTTCTCAAGTCTAATAATTCTTCAAGGATTGCATCTCGTCCTTGATTGTCAGCTCCCACTTAACTGAATCTTTGCTCTCCACAGCTTCTTCATAGCATTCGGATTCACCGCTATCTATCAACAGCAATAATGAAGAGAAGGTGAGTACCTTTCTAGTGGTCTTGAGATTCTCGTGGATCTCCTTAGCTGAGATGTCTCTGGCTCTGATTCAAGATCTTCATGAGCTCCTTTGGCAATATCATCCTCTATGATACCTTCCAACTCGGCCTGTTCTTTCTCCTCAATTGACTATCCTGCACTGTCAGAAAATCCTTATCCTTGTAGAGGCTTCTTTTATTGAAGATCACGTTTTTGCTTCTAATGAATTTTTTGTCTTGCTCGCTCCAGAACTTGTAGCAGAATTCATCAGTGTCATACCCAATGAAGAAGCACTTCTGTGATTTCGCATCGAGCTTATCTCTCTTTTCAGCATTGACGAGCACATAAGAGATACAGCCGAAGACCTTCAGGTGAGATAAATTTACTGACTTCCCTGTCCACTCTTCCTCTGATAGTTTGTTATCAATAAAAATTGAGGGATCTTTATTTAACAAGTAGGCAGTAGTGCTAACTGCCTCAGCCCATAACATTTTGGGCAAACCAGCATGAATCCACATGCTCCTGGCTCTCCCGTTCAAGGTTCTGTTCATACGCTCAGCTACCCCATTCTGTTGTGGCGTGTTTGGGATGGTCTTCTCCATCTTGATTCCACTTGCTGCGTAGAACTCCTTGAACTCGGTGCTGTCATATTCACCTCCATTATTTGATCTCAGGTACTTGATTTTCTGACCAGACTCGTTCTCTATCAGACTCTTCCAATTCCTGAAAGTAGAAAATACGTCAGATTTATCTTCAGAAAATAAACCCATACCTTTCTGGTGGAATCATCGATGAACATCACATAGTATCGTGAGCCTTCAAGGGATGGAATCAGAGAGGGACCCCACACATCTGTGTGTACAAGCTCCAACTTTCTTTTCTTTGGTGTTTTGCCAATCTTAGAGAAACTGACCTTCTTCTGCTTTTCAAAAATACAATCCTCGTAGAGACCAACATCAAAAGACTTTAGACCTATCAACTTGCCCTTCTTCAACAGTACTTGCATTTCTTTCTCGCTAATGTGACCCAGTCTACAATGCCACAACTCTGAGTTTGCCAGTGCCAGTGCCACCGAATCCCTGACATTACTCGTCATGTAGAGGGTACCTATCTTGCTTCCTTGTGTTACCACCATAGCATGGTTAGCACCTTTGGTGATCTTCCAAGAGCCACCAACAAAAGTCGTAATGTAGCCCTCAGCATCCAACTGCCTAATTGAAATCAGATTTCTTTTTAAACCTGGGACAAGTCTGACATTCTTGAGCTTCCATACCGACTGGTTTGGCATCCTTATATGCACATCACTTTTTCCTACAACATTCAATGGCCATCATCAGCAAGATAAACCTTTCCAAAATCTTCGACAGTGTAATTCAACATACACTCCTTTTGTGAGGTGGAATGAAATGAAGCTTCGAAGTCTAGGATCCGTGACTCCATCGGACTGTCCACGTTGAGGACCAGAGCATTAACAGTTGCCTCTGTTGCTGCATTGACGGATTCCTCATTCTGTCCTTTATCCTTTCTTGCCCAATAGTTTTTCTTGGTGTGCCCTTTCTTGCCGCAGTGCTAACAGCCATCACCTTTCGGTCTTGATTGGCTCCTCTGTTTAGATTTGGATCTCCCACAGTCTTTGTTGCGTTGTGTAGTCCTTCCTTTGCCTTCTTGAGTAACCAAGGCAGAACCAGAGTTCCCTTTGGATTCTTTCTTTCTGATATCTTCACTGAGAATTAAGTTTCAGATCTCTTCAAATTTCAGTTTGCTTGAGCCGCAAAAACTACTCACTGCTGTTACAGTAGCATCCCAACTCTCGAGCAAAGAAGATAAAAAAATTAAAGCACGAACTTCATCCTCAAAATTAATTTCAATAGAGCTTAATTGACTAGTAATCAGATTGAATTCATTGATGTGATCAGTAATAGACGCACCTTGCATAAGGTATACCTTGTTGGAGGCCAAAGGCTTCTCATACATGTTAGATTGAGCCTTTATCAAATCAGCCATCGTCTTTTCCTCCAGGATGTTGAACGCGACATTCCTGGCCAACATCAAATGGATGCTTTCCAGAGCTTGGCGGTCCAATAAATCCCAATCTGCTTGTGATATGTCTTCAGATTTCTTTCCTCCAAGAGGTAGATGAAGCCTCTTCTGATACAAATAATCCTCAATCTGCATCTTTTAGAAATCGAAATCTTTTCCTTCGAACTTGTCGATCTTGATCTTTTTTTTGTCTGCTGCCATCGCTCCCACTCTTCCCCTCAAGCCCGGTGCTCTGATACCAGTTGTTAGGGGGCGATGTGCAGTGGATTACGGTAGTTGTAGGAGAAGGGAAGAAAAAAAACTAAAAAAAAAAAAAAAAAGCACGAAACATAAGAGATTTACGTGGTTCGGAGTCTCTTGCTCCTACGTCAACGGTTGCACAGAATATTTTCACTATGAATAACATAGGAAGTTTACAAGAGATACGAACAAAAAAGAACCTCTCTTTTTCCTCTCTTCTGAATGCAAAACAGCCCCAATAGAAAGTAGAAACTCCTAGAAATTTTTCTCACACTTGGAAGTACCCTACGATAGCACACAAGAAAAGGACCCAAGCCCTCTCTCTTTTTCTCTCTTCCTCTCTTTTTCTTCTCTCTTGGAAAGGCCTGGCTGCTGTTGTCTGCATTATACACAAGCCGTCTGCCCACAGGCCTTTTTAAAGGCCCAAATCCACATTTAGATTGGAGTAAACTCTCTGATTAAAACTTAAAACAGCCTCCAGCTATTGGATCAATGCCCTGATGAACCCGTGCCATCGGATCATGCACTGGGTCCACGAAAATACCCATGGACTGCGAGAAATGGGCGGGAAACGCCCTTTGGTCCATCATGGACCGTGAGAAATCGGGCGGGAAATGCTCGCCGGTCTACAGCTCACACATGGACGACGTGAAAGCGGGGACGCATGCCCGCTGGGCCGCACTCGTGGCCGGCATGCACGCTCGCCTGCGCTGGGCCGTGCGCCCGCTTGGGCTGCGTAGGTCTGGGCTTGCTGCAGGCCAGGCCTTCTTCTTCCTCTTTTTTTTTTCTTTTGGGCTTAATTTCTGTGGGCTGTCTCTTTTTTCTAAGCTTCTTTGGGTCTTGATTGTATCCCGTAATTGGGTGGATTAGGCTCCACCACTCAACAGGTTGTGCCTGCACCTAGGATGAATTGCTATGCACACCTTAAATTTCTTTTCTTTACCAACATTTCAACATCAAGTCTGATTCAGATCGATAGGCACCGGGAACTTCCATCAGTATTTGTTCCTTTGGAGCACATATCATGTCAAAATGAATGATGGTACATTCTAAAATTAATTATATCTATATTGTCAACACACAGATATAGTTCCATATATAAATATATATTTTTTAATGATGAGTTAGCAGAATTATGTATACATTATAAAACATGTGAAATAGCAATGAGAAAGGATCAATATGCATAAAATAAGATTATCTAAGCATTTAAATCAATGAAATTTTTATATTTTTGTAAAAACTTGTTATTAAAAAAATGGAAGCAAAAAAAGGCAAAAAAATAGAATAGCTGGAAAGAAGCTAGCCAAGAGTGTATCAACTAGCCCAATCCATGTCGATCAGTACAATGTTGGTATAATACACATTACAATGTATACTGTATTGACTAGGGATCAATACAACCCTATTAAGGTTGTTATGGTTGTCCACCTAGGTGCCTGGGCTACTCCCAACTCCTAGGTTCCTGGTGCTTTCTAGCTGTCAAAAGCATCGGACAGGGATGCTATTCAAGAATGTAGCTTGGTGCTAGGCAGCTGCCTGGCTGCTTTTTGTAGAGTAGGCACCTATTTATGATATTATTTATCACTTTAAGTTCCAGCTATTTTTCTTCACATGTAGAATAAAATTTGTACTATCTAAATAATTTGGTTTATATTTAATAAGGCTTCAAATATGCTTGTCAAAGGATTTTGAAAATCATTTCACGTTTAGATTATGGCCAACCATATTGGTTACTCTCAAAGATAATGATTGTTGTTATAGTCATATATGAACAGCTTAAGTAGTTAATGACCTACAATTTATGAATATGATGTTTTTCGACTTTTTTCATGTGTTTCGTATGATCCAAGTATATTGGTCTGAGAAAATTTGATTATACAAGGCTATAATATGGACTTTATTGGTTTTTGGAGATTTATTTTAACTCTAGGTGCCCATCTAGCTGGTTAGGATTTTTGCTTAAGGAGCCACTACCTAGGACTACCTGGTGCTTTGACAACCTTGGACCCTAAACTCAAAATTTGAAACCTTTGTTAAGAAAAAAGGGATTATTCATGTTCATATGAATTAGATATCATCAGGATAGGTGCAAATGCTTCATCATATGAAGTGTGACCACTACAATATATAGAGAAACAATGAGTAAGTAGACAAGCTTTTTTTGTGAACAATCTTAGATTACAATGGAATGTCTTAGGGTCGAGACAATCTTCAAGAAAACATCAATTGTTTCATTAAGAGTTATGAGGAATGTCAAATGGCCTCTTTAATTAGTCAATTTGCATCTCAAAAGGCTGTATTTGTATGTTGCTTTTCATCTAGTGGCCTACTGTGTGTATGTGCCTATCTTTCAGTAAAGGAAGTTCTACCCAACTATGTTGGATTAGCAAGATAGGAGGAATAAAAAGCAATAAAGAGTAACTCATGGCTCAAAAACAGATGGGAAAGAACCTTGAATTATATTCAACTCAACATGCACTTTAGTTTTGATAGGGATCCATATATACAGATGTAGACGCCTCATTCTACCCTTGAATGTATCTATATTGGTGTGATCGTTATTGTATCATTCTCGCACAAAATCAGCACTGGCGCAGATGCTGGGATACCTAAATAGCTATACTGGTACATACCAGCCATACTAGTTTGTAACAATCTGTACAAGTGTGTATCCGAGGTACCTTATCAACTATACCAGTCAACATTGATAAACTTTCAATTTATTGGAAGCTGTCAATTTCGGTACATAACATCGGTATTAGTGCTGTAATGGTACCATACTCGTGCAATGGAAAAACAGAATGGGGTTTGGTACTGGTATTTAAAACCTTACTCTACATAAATTTCAAGCTAAATAAAAACACAATTTTTTTTCAAATATAGAAATAAATTGTAGAAAGATATTGAAGATGTAGAAAGCAAATGTAGAAAAAAATCTCTTCATGATTTAATTCTGCAAATATTGGGATCTGACAGCATCTCTGTTCATTCTCATATGCTTCTCACAAAGAATATTTTATTTTATCTTTTCATGATATAATTTTACAGTCATGGTCATTACTTATTACCATCTTAGGTTCTTTCTTTTATGCTTCTCACCAACAATATTTTATTTGATCTCAAGTTAGATTGACTAATATCAGCTTTATTTCATCTATTTTACAAGATTTATTTCCTTTGACATGCACCAAGTGAAGCATGCATTGACTAGGTCCATGGCATGTGCGTCACCAAGAATGTTCAAAATGTGGCTGCATTAGGCTTCTCTTCAAGTCATCAACTTAGGTGCCATTTGGCATCACTTTCATTTATTCTATTTTCTGAAATAGAAAAATAGAACTTCCATTTCTATGTTTTAAATTTTTTTAATAACTTAAATGTTTGATATAGTTAGTTACATAAACATGGAATTGTGATGGAGGTGATGGTAGTAGCGATTGGGATAGTGGAGGCACTAGAGATGATGGTGGTATAATGGCAGAGGTGGTGACTATAGTGGTGGTAGTGGTGGCAGCCGGGCCATCGGTGATATGGCAAAGGCAACGATGATGGCAGACTGGCAGTGGTGTTGTAGTGGAAGCGATGGCAGCAATGATGGTGGCAGAGGCATCGGCTATGTGGTGAAAACAGTGATGATGGTGACAGTAGTGTGGTGGTGGCAACAAAAGTGGTGGTGTGGTCGCCGACGATATGAATATGATGGAGGCGGATATGGTGGTGAAGGCAATGATGGCGGCAGAGGCAGCGGTTGCAGTAGCGACGGGGGCAAAAATGGTAGTGGTGTTAAAAAATATGAGTTTCTTGTTATTAAGAATATTGATAGTGAGGATTTTTACTTTCATTTTATACAAATAAAAAAATAATTTTTGAAAAATAGAAAATAACAACAATAGCACCAAACATGCTTTTTGCCTCAAGTTCTATAATTTATTTTTAAAAATAGAATGAGAAATGAAAGTGATATTGAACATGCCCTTAGATTGATGTGACAGGGTTCTTGATCATTCTAGTTTGAATCTATGATGCTTATTTAGCCTTTGCATAACTAGAAAAATCTTGGTTGGAGACCTATAAGATTATCCTCAATCACTATGGGAGCTTTGATATGTCATGATACAGTTATCAGTGACCATGTTAATTTCTGATTCTATGAAAACCTTTGCTGCTTAACTATATTGCTTGTTTGTCTTATATTATTTACAGAGTGCAAGTTCTTTACATTATCATTGATGTTCATTCAGATATTGCTCAATTAATTGAATTCGTTGTCTTGTTTTGATTGGCAGGTTGTATATAATGCAAACAATCTTGCAAAATTGGTTGATCGAAGGAACAATTTGCAAAATTGGCTGGTCTACTATGAGAACAAAAACACTAGAAATCCTGATAAAAGGCCAAGAACAAAGGTATTGTTTGTGCATGATGAGTTCATTTACCCATTAAATCTTTCAAATTTTATGTTTTACATTTTTATGTTAATAAGATCAGATAACTTCAGCATTTGGTGGAAATATTAACTTGTATGACCCCATAATTTTCGCTTATAGACAGGATTTTTAGGTCTTTGGGGAGAAACTGTGGATGCTATAGACTATTACACTGCTGAGATTGAGAAGCTGTTGAAAGAGGTAAGAATTAATCATCCTTTATAATTGTGTTAGTGCTTAGGGTCTGTTTGGATGTTGAAAGTTCTTAGTAGGCTGATAAGATCTTTCGCGGAGCCTTCTCTTTTGAAAATATGATTGGAACCCAGCAGTGGGAAGAGATGAGGGTCGCCGAAGTTAGCAGCCAGTCCCTTCAGCTACACCAATCTCTTTCTACCATCCTATTTCAACCATAGTTTCAAAAGAAGATGCTTACAGAAGACATTATCAGACCAATAACATCATCCAATTCCAAGTTGGCCCCTGGTTATAACATGTAGATTATCTTCCTCCATAATGCTAAAATTTACTAATGTACTTATAACGTCTGTGTCAATGTTAAACATAGCTTGTGTTTTAACATATTATGATGTCTCTTGTTGCCATTGTATGTCTTGCCTGTATGTAATATAAACATGATTGGTAGATTGTTAGACATCGATGTTGTTGCAGCTAAATTATATACATGTATTATGTTTCTTATCTATTCATTCATTGTGTCAATTTTTGATTCAAACTGCTTATAGGCTGCTTAGAGTATGCACAAATAACTTTCTGATGATTTACAAAAACTTGAAACAATAAAGGATAAAAAACAAAGTAACAGTAGTACACTAGTAGTACACACCATGTAAGGTTGAAGGTATTTGCTATAGAAGGTAGGATAACTTGAAGATAACTAGCATGTATGGCATAGAAGTACACTCCTCCATGTATTTGTCCATCATAACACGTACCGCACATAACTTGGCTATGATGGATGGTCAAGGTAGATAAGGAAAGTCTATTAATGAGGTTAATAAGGAATATGCCTACCATCATTTTTTTAAAAGCTTACATTTATGTCATTATTTTGGTGGAAGGCCTTTATGTTAAACCATGGTATTCCGTACTGGCCTGAACTGGTCGGTATGCTCCATACCATACCATACCGACGGGGAACCGGTTCGGTTTAGGCCGGTTTTTCAGAAAATGGCCTCAATCGGACCGAACTAGTTGGTTCTGTACAGTATCGGCCCAAACCGCCTGATACTGGACGGTTTGGTCCGGTACGGTATGGTATAGCATCGGTTTGATCTGGTACAGCTTGGTTTTCTTTTCTTTTTTTTTTTTTTGGCCATTGGGTGGGATTTTTTTTGATTTTTTTATTATCGGTACGGACCTATATGGTATAGTATGGTACTGTAACATACCGTACCAATTGGCAACCAGCACGGGGTCCGATACGGATGTTTAAAATCTTGTGTTAAACCATATGAATCAAGTAAAAGATTAGTTATTCTTAGGAAAAAGGAATAACTAGAAGACAACTAGTTAAGGTACGCCAAACCAGTACTAGGAACTATATTGATCAGCTATCGATTTGGTACAATTCTAGTTCGGTATTGTACCAACACATGGTATGGAAAGACATGCTAGTTTCAAACTGGCATGCCAATGTCCTTTTTGAACTAGCATGCCAATTTTCCTTTTTTTTGTTGTTTTTTCAGTTTTTTTGGCTTTCAAAATCTCTAATCATTTTTTTTTCATTTTTTGAATAATTGTTAGACCAACTTGATGTCTGTTGATGTTTCTATTACTTCAATACACCCTTAATGATGCTTCTACATGTATTTGAGTGATCTTTCTATGTTAACATAGCATATTTGGAATATAATAAAAGAGAAGCCCTATGTGGATCCCAATTCTTGGAAAGTGGAAGCCAACAGTGGTGGTAGTGGATCTGAGCACAATGTGACATTACATAGATCTAAGCTTGATATAATGATTTGCTCTAGGGATAGCCTTGCAAGAACTAGCCTAAGGACAGCCTTACAGCCTTATAAGGACTAGGTATTATTGAACCTAATATGCTCAAATCAATTATAAAATGCAAAACATAAAATGATACAATCAATTGTATGTATTTGAAGTATACATATTGAGATCTAGAATCTCATCGAGTGCCGACATTGCTCATAAATATCTAGCTCGTTTGCATAATCAGGAGACACATCAGCCCATCTCTCCAACCAAGCAATATTGTAGTCCTGTATGCTTATTCTATTAGGTATGCATGTTGGATTGTATTTAGTCTTAGATCTCTCACTGAAGCTCTGATTCTGAGAGGTGTCCTTTGGCTGATAATAGTTGTGGAGCAGCCTATCTGAATATGCGGTAGTAAAATCCCATCCGTAAAATACTCTGGATTGCAAATGATAGTAGCTATTAGAAGACGATACCTCGGACGCACTATATCCATTAGGAATGACAATTTTATCCAACCCATCAGCTATTTGATTCGAGTGGGTTTTATCTGAATTGATTAAAATTTGGGGCAAGTGTGGGTCTAGAAAAAATTCCAAACTAGGTTCGATCGAGTACAGATAATCATATGTCCTACCTTGAATCTGACCCAATATAACCTTAATCTAAATTGCCCTTTCAAAAGAATTACCATTATTTATAATGTTTACATGATGAGTTCCTTATCCAACTTGATCCGACCCCTCTTATCTACTCGACCTAACCTGCAGCTCTACTTGACCTAACCTGAGGAAGGTACACAGTGTGTATAGGTATGGGGTTTTTAATTATGGGGCGAGTATGGGTATTGGCCAATCCAACCCATATTGGACTCATTGTGATCCCTAATACCCATATTCATATGGATCATAAACTGTTTATAGTTGCGGATAATATGATCTAAAATATGAGGATGAACCTGATATGTCTATGCATCCTACTCCATGTATGAGGTCATCTGTTGCTGCATGAGTATCGTGTCTTAAATGACCTTGAGGAGTCCGTTGCTTATAAGCAATCGTATCCTCACGGGCTCTACTAGCTCATGCACTATGGTTTCTATCCTGTATGGCATGCATAAATTGGGATATCCTAATGAATCGAAGACCACCCTTGTTCCACGCCCGTGGAGCCGGAGGCTGTGGTTTTGCCGTCCAGAGGCCCTTCGGTGGCCTCTTTGCCCCTCCTCTCTCTCTAGGCTGAGATTTGGCAGAGGAAGTGGAGGCCTTGGCGGCCCTCCGAGTGCGCCCACGGCCCGCTTGTGGCCACCGCTGTGTTTTCTTTGGCCACCCTCTTCCTTTCTACCCCCTTCTCCCTCCCCCTCCCTTCTTTCTCTCTTTTCCTCCTCAGTTCATTTCTTCTCTTCTGTCTCGGTTCGCGCTGATACAATCCAGTATAGTATGGATCCGTACTGACTCGTACCATGGCCGACGCAGGTCCCAGTTCTAGTTCCATGGACCTTGGTTCTTCATGTTCGTGTTTGTATGTTCAGGCTTGTGTGTGTACCTCATCATAATAGGATCTCTAAGACTCTAACCATCCATATACTTCAAAAAATCTTATAATGTTCTATGCTTACAGCCTCTTAATGTCCTCTCCTAGCATACATCCCTCTCTTTTCTTCTTTTTGTATTTTTTTTGTTTGATAAATGAACGTGTACCAATGAGAAGGCTTATAATTTAACGAGTAGGCCCCATGACTTTGAGCAGCTTTTGACACTTTAGAGGTGAACCTTGAAACACAAGTAAGCAACATGTAGGAAAACAGGCTGGTTAAGGCTGCACCACACCCAGGACCCTAATAGTTATTGTGAAGCTGGCCTACTGCCAGCATTCTCTGATTTGATGCGAGGTCATTGACTGGCTCAATCCTAGCCTGTCCAATGTCTGAGTCTAAAGCTACTCTACCGAAGCTCATGAGACATCTATGTTGATAAAATGTTTTTTTTATTAGTTTATACCATTGCACTCTATAGTTTCTCAGACATCTAAGTAATATCGGTATAGTCTATAACTTGAACTAGACCATTTTTTAAAAAAAATAACAAATTGTGTAGTTTTGTTAACTTGATACACTATTTCCATTAAACTATTAAACCACTAACCTTTTTGGAGACACACAAAGACTACGTCAGGGGCCTAAACAACTCTTTTATGGTTGGTATGCAGTATGCACCAAATGAAAAATTTTTAAGGAATACACCAAATTACAAGTGAACTAAATTAACTGATACATATTATATGTAAGCTATATTAGTTTTCTCTTTTATGATATCTCTTTTACATAGACAGGTCGGTATTTTGAGTAATATTGCAACTTTATAAGAGGGATGACAGCTTAGTTGTGGCGTGGTCATTTTTCCATTCACAGATTTGCAGAATTTCAGATCTCATCAGTTTAGTGTTGTTCAATAACATCAAACCTGTGAAGCATTGTTGTACATTCAATTGTTTACAGTTATTCTAATTTTTGTGCAGGAAGCTACAGAAAGGGAAAGATTAGTCATTGATCCTAAAGCTATAATGCCAGCAGCATTTGTTTCCTTCAGGTCTCGATGGGGGGCAGCTGTTTGTGCTCAAACTCAGCAATCAAGTAATCCGACGTTGTGGTTATCTGAGTGGGCTCCTGAGCCACGTGATGTTTATTGGTCCAATCTTGCCATCCCATTTGTTGAGCTCACAATGCGAAGATTGATAATGGCTGTTGCATTTTTCTTCCTTACATTTTTCTTTATGATTCCAATTGCATTTGTGCAGTCCCTAGCAAACATTGAGGGCATTGAAAAAGTTGCACCCTTCCTAAAACCTTTAATAGAAAAGTGAGCATCTATTACTTTGGCTTTTAAAATTTCTGGTGAATCTTGGTTTGCTTGTGATGCATGCTTTTAGATAGTCAAAATCTATTATAGCCATAGTTCAACTGATATATAACAGCACCACATGAAATTTTTCAGCGTAGATCCTTACTCTTACTATTATACCAAGTTGATTTCATTGAAAAATACATATTATATATATGGGATTCTGTGAAAAAAATTGATATAATATGCTTTCTGAAGTTTGAGAAGCAATTGCTCGAGTGAATATGATCTCAGTGTGTCATAGAAATAATTTTATGCTGTTAACAAAGGACGTACACCTGACAAATGTCACAGCAATAAGGTGCTCTGATATAAGATCGCGTGCAAAATCTCTTAATACTGTTACCTAGAAGCAGACAGATCTGTGCCTGCTTTCTAAATTCTCTGCTTTGATCTGTAATTTATTGGTACATCTGTCATGTTTCATGCTATCACACATGTTCAAGTATTCAATTACTGATTAACGAAGGTCCAAAACCAATACTGAGTGCTATTTGGAATTTAAGGGTATATGAATTATTATCAAGAATCTATAGCCTTCTGAGATCATCCATTAGGGAAAGATCCTTCTCTATCTCTCTCTCTCTCTCTGATGCACAAGGGGATATTGTAGCCAGTCTGCAATGCTTAGCTAACCATCTTAGGGTTAAATGACTTGCTTTATGTACTAATAGACTTCTTTTTTTATTCATGATGAAACATTGTGCATTTTCATCCAGATCTCATTTGTATTTGATTTTGCAGGGAAGTTGTTAGTTCATTTATAAAAGGCTTTCTATCAGGAATTGCATTAAAGATCTTCATGATCTTTCTCCCAACAATACTTATGACTATGTCCAAGATAGAAGGTTATGTGTCAATATCGGCATTGGAGAGAAAATCAGCTGCAAAGTACCATCTTTTTATACTGGTTAATGTATTTCTTGCTAATGTAATTGCTGGAGCAGCATTTGAACAGCTCAACACATTCGTGAACAAGGAAACTCCTAACAAGTATGTTTGTTTCTTTATTTCTTTTGTAACATTTTATATCCTAGATGTCCAATTCAGTACCCAAATGAATTATTAATTTAGAATATTGGGCTCAGATGTTGCAAACTAAATTCTGGATAAGTTAGAATATTTACTCATGAACGTGTTGACCTTTTTGTCTCATATAATGCCAATTCTTGTTATAAAGGAAATATATGGAGACGTCACCGACATCCATGCTCTTTTACTGAATAATCATGATAGATATACATTTTGTATTAAAATTGGTTTGAGCATGCTAGAAGCTATTTTGTGATTAACAACTTTTTTTTTATGTGCATATATATATGATGGGACTGAAATTTAAGACAACTTATTGGGAATTGAAATAGGAGGTGGTATGTGTCAGAAAAAAAGGCTTAGAGTTAAAAATTGCAACTTCATGAGAAGAAACAGTTTGATTGCAGTCAGTACTAAGCCATCATCTAGATGTGTGTGTTAACATAACTATTCAGGTTATCAGGTTGATAAGTCCAGAAACAGCCATATCCAACTCCAACCAACAACGAATTAAATCACAAATACAAAATCAGAGCCTAACCTGATAAATTTATTATGCATATAAGTTGGAACCATCCTCCAGAAACAGCCATATCCAACTCCAACCAACAACGAATTAAATCACAAATACAAAATCAGAGCCTAACCTGATAAATTTATTATGCATATAAGTTGGAACCATCCTCCATTATTTCTTAATAATCAGTTGGGGATGTATTTTCAAGTGTTTTGTTTACAACTACTGCAAACCCCTGAAATTCTTCTAGACTTGGTTTTCAAATGTTCTGTTTACAACTACTGCAAACTCCTGAAATTCTTCTAGATTCGGTGAGAGTCTAAACAAAGAGGTAAGGTGAAAAGGATTAATAAAAGGAACTATGCTTGTTTTTAAGGCACAAAATCAAATTACTACAAATCTCAAATTGGAACACAGTTTGCATTGGACAAAATTAATGAGGATATCATGTGATGACAATTATCCAATTAATGCTTTCTGGTTCAAATTTTAGTTGCCAGAGTCAGGAGTAGGTGCATGAGCAGGTGGTGTTGGTGCATGTAGGGAAGCGGATGCTTCACAAACACTTTTGACAAGGAAGCTCTTAGGAAGCAGGTGTTGGTTCAGGGTTCTAGTAAGATTTTGAAGTGGATGCATCATCCAATGTAGAAGATACCAGCTGCTAAGATCCAAATATTGGTCAACAAAGAAGAGCTTTCTAAATATGATTAATAAGATCAACGTTTGCAATCTTGCACCATACTAACCCAGTGAGGAGAGTACCATACCATAGTGGTAGTATACCAAGGCTTGGTATGTCCCAGTGTCAAGTTTTCAATACTGAGGTATGGTACCAACACTTGGCACAAGGTGTACTGATTGTTCAACGGTATAAGATTTGGCACTGGGATTGCAAACCTTGAATAAGATGGTTGTTTCTTAGAGCCAAAGCTTGCAAAGTTAGACACAACTAATCTAGGAAAGTTTAAAAATTGAACCAAAACTGAGTCAAAGTATGGATATTTACCTAATACCAAGGTTTTGTTGTACCAGTTGGAACCGTTCCATTTAGGATGTACGTACTGGTACCTAGCTGGTATACAGTCTCGTACTATACTGACACATGATATGTCCTGCCATCTTGTACCATGCCACATACTAACACTGCAATAGGATGGCACTAGTATGAGATTCGGTACCAGGATGGCGAACTTTGCCTGATACTACTATCATTTGCAATAAAAATTGAAGGCTCTACTAGAGATTGTCCCTTAGAGTTGTGAGGAAAGATTGGAAAGAGAGAATGACAAAGAAAATGTAAATAGAAGGTTCAAGGAACATACTGGTATGCCGATTTTTCATGGGATCCTGACCATGTGTATTATCTTTGTTTTATTATGATCAAAATGCTGAAAGGAGAAGAAATCAAACAACAAAAGGATTTCCACTAAAGTTTTGTACAATGGAGCTAAATACAAAAGCTTGTTATCTTCACCCAACCTTGACCAGAGAAAGTTAATTAGTGGATGGATACTTGTGAGATGTGAGTTTGGTTAGAGTGAACTCTTACGCATTCCACAACATATTATAAGTAAGTTCATGTTGTTTATTAGGATTAGCAATTTCCTTTTTAACTTCCCTCCATGTATAAGTTCAATTCTTAATAAATTTGTTCTTGGATAAAAAATATCTTTCCAAGTCATTCTTGGACAAATTCTTGATAGAAAAATATTTGTATTATCCACTCAAAACTAAAAGCCTAATACATAGAAAGATAGGTTTTGTTAGGTAGCATTAGGGAGACAAAGAAACAGGAGACCAATTTGTCAAAATATGTTCCTCTACAGCTAGTTTAGGAAGAAAATGGTTTTTTTAAGAGTACTTCCTCACTAGGAGTAAGGAGTTTATCTTGTTTGCAGGCTTTTGAAATAATTTCCCAACCAAAGTTTTTCAGTTCAGCATCTTAAAGTTACCAAGGTTTACATAAATATTTTTGTGTCATCAGATAAACACCTCTATCAGCACATTATGCTTTTTATTTTCCTTGAAATTAGAAAAAAGGGAACTGCATAAGCACTACATATTAAAGCATCTGCTCGTGAAGTTCTGATATCAGATTTTCAACTCTTATGCAGATATCCAGTTATTGTTGGGACAGCTATTCCAGCGAAAGCAACATTTTTCATTACTTATATAATGCTTGATGGCTGGGCTGGTGTTGCTTCAGAAATCCTTAGATTGAAACCACTAATCATTTACCATTTGAGGAACACATTTTTGGTTAAAACTGAGCAAGACCGGGAGCAGGCTATGGATCCTGGGAGCTTAGATTTTGCCTCCTCAGAACCCAGGATACAATTGTACTTTTTGCTTGGCCTTGTTTATTCTGTTGTCACACCGATTTTTCTTCCTTTCATAGTGGTCTTCTTCAGTTTGTCCTATGTTGTTTTTCGTCACCAGGTATGTTGATTATTATGGATTTAATAAGTTTTTCTTACTCTGTCACCTTTGTTGAGCTTTTCAAAGATCACTTCTGCTTGATGCTTGTTGAAATTTGATTTCTTTTTTATGAAGATATCTATGTAATGTGTATTACCTTTATTAGCTATATTGCATTGATTTTGTGACATATAGATTACTTAAAAGTGAAGAATTAGAAATTCAGTAAATTGCATTACATCACATCATACATGGGTTTTGATATAACTTTAAGAATATAACAGGTTTCCACACAGAGAGAGAGATAGTTGGAATCCATACTTTATGTCAAAAAAGAAAAAAAAAAAGAAAAACAATTTTGGAGTTTCTCTTGTATTATTTACCTGTTCTCAAACTCATGATCCATCATTTAAGCCACCCTTGGTTTGATAATCACAATTCACAACCATAAATGTCCTCTTATTTAATCAGATTATTGGCAAGCATGTGAAATATTGAAGGTTATTGTGTTTGTTGAGTCCTTGAACAGTAAATATTGCGCAGCACATGTATGAAATCACAAATTTGTATATGCATAAAATAAAAGCTACATAAATGCATGCTTACATGCATATGTATATGTGTATCTGCATGTACTTGCATAGCCACATGGACTTGCAAATTAAGCTGATTTAGTTTAGATCATGGATGATCCAGGTCCAGTTTGTCAAGCAAAACCTGATCAAACAATGTAGCAAATCACTTAAAGTTTAACCAAAATGTGGATCTTCAAAAAATGGATATTTGATTTGACATCTGGGGGCAATCTAGTGCGATGTAATTCCACGCCCACATCTCTTCTTCCATCCAAGGTCTGAAATGCTAAGGATTGATCATACGCTAATAAAGGGCAGGCAGGGCACACATTATATCGAGGATTGTGCTGAGAGAGCATCGATGGGTGCACACACACTTTAACCACCCTTTGTATGGCATTGTTTGGCCTTCAAATTCTGGTTTAACATTTTTTTTTCATGACATTTTCTTATTTCAGTGCTATGTTTTTGTCAGAAAGGTTGGAGCATTGAATTAACTTGGTCATTGTTTTTGTGCATGTTGAAGTTAGAAACATGCATATTTATCTCATAAATAACACAACAAGAAAACTAAGATACATGTAACATTTAGAAGTTTATATTAGCATTTGAAAAATAATTAGGGTTACTAATAATCATAGGTCCAATATACAAGAAGCATACCAACATTTACATCTAGTGGACTGATGTACATGAAAGAAGTCTAGAAGTAACAATGACTATTTGATTAGTAAACAAAAGAAAATGGGTAATTTATAACAATTAGTGGGAAAATATAAGACCTTCTTTGTCCTATTGTTGATTTTGATGCAACTAGTAAAGATGAAAATGAAATACTTGATTCATTTAAAAATTCTTCTGGATATTCTATCATTTAAAATGAATTTTACAATAGTAAATGGGGTCTCAGTTGTGTGATATCACTTTGTTATTTATCTTACCAAGATTGATAAGGTTTTAGAACAATAGTATCTGATAACTAAACTTTTGTTTCTCGAACAACAAGAATATTCAACTACTATTACTTATATTCTGCTTTCAAATAATCATGAGAGCTGCTAGTATATTGTGCTTTAGTCGATTGGAGGGGTTTATCTTGTTCCATGTTTGAATGTCCGAATAAGTCATTTTGTTATGATGAAGACTAAGACTTTAACAAGTCACTTGTTTAAGGGTTTTTATCTTTGTATGTGCTTGTGTTGAACTCATTGTTGGAATATGAGAATCTTATTTATTTGTTATATTCTTTAATGATTTCATTCTTTATGATGTTAGATTTTTCCTTCAAAGTTGTCTTTCCCTTTTTCTCTTGGAGACTAAAGTTGACTTAAAGATTTTTTTCTCTATATAACTAGTTGCCATTTATCTAGATTTTCTATGTTTTTTTTAATCTTCAAGAGAACTTGTATCTGTTAGTACTATATCATTTAAGTAATAGAGATGGTGTCTTTGAATTGATTCTTTATTTTGAAAAAGGTGTTTAACTGATTGAGTATTTAATGGATTTAAGCTCATTTTGAAGGCTTTATAATTGATTACTAACATTTCCCTTTTTCTCCTTTCTTTTCCACCTTCAAATGATGGAAAATGAATAACAATAGGGTGTGTAGAGGGGTAAAAAAAGAGTGCGTGAATCTTTTCCCATAACCATTGGCAGCCCATAAATAGGCCTTACAATGGATTTGTTGTACTGCAGGTACAACATAAGGATGGTGCAGTCTATTTGGCCTAAAACATGGACTGGCCCATATCAAGAAAGAAAAAAAAAAAAAACAATAATAAACACTTATTCTAATAGGATAAAATAGGCATCACCAAAGGTATTCAGGCGCACAACTTGGCTTGAGAGCTAGTGCCATTGGCTTAGGGTGAGCCAGCCTTAATAACCACTCTCTTTGGGTTAGGTGCTTTGAGTGATTTTTGCTTGTATTGACCCTCCTTGTATGTATCGATATGTACCAAACCTTAAGCTGAGGTATGCTTGCTGATGACTTGGAGTTACGAACAACTCAGTCCCACCTCCTTTGCAGCTCCAGTCCTACCTCTCTAGCTCTCTGTAATTGTTCTCCCTTTAACCTAGCAACCTAAGTTTGCTATAACCTTCTTGGAGATCTAATCCTGGAAACTCATTGACTAGAGAAAGGGTTAAGAGTAAGGGAAAGGGAAAGAGGGGTGTCATAAAGGGATATATGGGGGGCCTAGAGAGAGGGCATTCTAAAGGATATCCCCCCACCTCTTTTTGTGATGAAAAGGGAGGAAAAATCCACCTAAATTTATTAAGAAAAAAGATTACAAGAAAAGAACAGTAAGAGAAGCCCCCAACTTTCCATTAAAAATGAAAATTAAAATTCAACTTCTCCCCAATATCCCATCAATATTTGAAAATTCAAACCTTCCCCCATACAAACAAAATAATGCCTTTTGAAATTTGAATTTCAAAATCGAGAAGCTTCCATCTTGCCACCATCGAAAGAGAATGTAGGAGAGAAAGAAGCAATCAGTTAGTCTGCGACAACCTTATTAGGACCTAGATGTTGTCGAGAGAAGGGGAGGAAGAGAAGAGGCCCGTTAGCCATCCAATACTGGGAAACGGAAGAGAGGAGGAAGGGAGAAGCCATTTTTCTATCTCGAGGCTAGAAGGGGATGAAGGAAGAAAGAGGAAGGAACATCCTTGAGGTCAAAGGAAGGAAGGAGCAAGCAAGAGAGAGAGCATACCAAAGGGGATAGATCTAGCATCAAAATGAGAAGAGAGAGAAGGAAGATCAAAAATGGAATTCGACGACTGACCTACTATTAAGGAAGGCTGATAGCAACCTGCACAAAGGGTCCGATAGCAAAAAGAGGGGGATAGGCTCAACCAGGGGAGAGACTCCGACAGTAAAGATAGAGGGAGAGGGAGGGGCGAGGGAGAGGAAGCCAACTCAGCTTGGCCCACTGCCAAGAAGGGCCGATGAATAGAAAAAAGGAGAGGATGGGGGAAGTAGCTTGGCTCTTAGCCTAAAATGAGCCCACCACCAAAAAGGGTTGGTGAAAAGGGAGAAAGAGAGGGTGGGGGGAGGGGGGAGAGAGATAACAAGGGAGACGGGGAGGGAGGTAGAGAGGGACAAAGAGAGAAAGAGAGAGAGAGGAAGGCAAAAGATAGGGGTCCTACAGTAATTGCCAAAGATACGAATTAATCAAACTTGGTCATTGTCTTGCTGAAATCCTCGTTATAGGTTGACATGATAATCTAACATTGTAAGAAAGAGGCTCATAGGGTGTGAAGTAAGGTGTTAGGGGCTCCACCTTCATTTGGGTCTTTGGAGTTTGATTCCTAGGTAGCTCTGATGCTAGTGTAAGAGATGGCCGGTCGTAGAAATAAGGTGGTGGAAGCAAAGAAAAAAGAGGAAGGGGGTGGAGGATGACATGGTGGTGCATGTTTGGAGAGAGATAAATGGAGAAAGATCTTTACTTGTGCCTCCTCTTAAGCAACATCGATGCTAGTGCAGGAGACTATGGCGTGGCAAAGATGAGGTGGGAGAAGAGGAAGATGGAGAAGGATGACATGGTTGCACTAATAAGGAGAGAGAAATCTTAGCTTGGGCCTCCTTTGAAGCAAAATTGGTGTCAATATAGGAGGCAACAGGGTAGTAGAGATGGGAGGGGTAAGAGGATGAAGAAAAGGAGGAATGAGGAGGACAACTGTTATAGCCCAAACCAAGCCCAATCCAGCAGACCCAAGCCCAAAAAAAAAAAAAAAAGAAACAGAGGAAAATCGAGAAGAAGACTCCCGATAGGAGTCTTCTTCTCGGGCGAGATCCGGGCGAGATCCGGAATCCTAGGACCTCTCGGAGTCCTAGGGTCCTCTATAAGAAGACCCCCTCTTCCTAGAGACCGAACATCGGCCTCCTCCCTCTCTCTTTCTCTCCGTCTTTCTCGATCGAAGCCGCGGACACCGTTCGGTTTCTCGCCGTGATTGCTCGCCGGTGAGGTCACCGGAGGTCGGGGTGAGTCTTCCTTTCCTTTCTCTCTTCCTTCCCTTTCTTCCCGTACCTTTGCTTGAGGCTGCCGGCGACGGGTGTCGCCGATTTTCGGTCGGAAAAGAGACCCGTTTCGGTCTCTTTTCCCTTGGATTTTTCCGACGCCGGCGATCGAAATCGATCGCCGGCCATGCTCCTCCGTGACTGGGGGAGTGGCCCCCCTCTGCCGCCGGCCTCCGCCGTGGCGGCCGCGGCCCGAACGGTCGGTCAAGGTCGGAGAACCGCCGTCCCCTGTTCGGCCTGGAAGGACCCGAGAGAAGAAGAAGAAAAAAAAAGAAGAAAAAGAGAAAAAGAAAAGAAAAAGAAGAAAAAGAAGAAAAGAAAAGAAAAGAAAAAGAAGAAAAAGAGAAAAGAAAAGAAAAGAAAAGAAAATATAATAATAATAATAACAAAAAATATATATATATATACTTATATATATATATATAAATAAATGAACAAATAAATAAATAAATAAATAAGAAAATAATAATAAAAAAAATGATGAGAGAGAGAGTTTCTCTCTCTTCTCTCTCTTCTTTCAGTTTGAACCCTGACTTTCTCTCTTTGGAATTGGACTTTCTCTCTCTACTTTCTCTCTCTAATTTCTCTCTCTAGGTTTTTTCTCTCTCTTGATGGATTTCTCTCTCTAAAGTTATTCCTCTAGGATTAGCGTAGTGGAAGGCTTCATCTGATGATTTTGATCGAGTTTAGGGAAGAGTCTGATTTTAAGTGAGGTTTTGATTTTGGGATTTGTTAGATTTAATTTTGAATTAAAATTAATGTAAAAATATAATTTTGGATAATAGGCACAGAAGAATCTCCTAGAAGTTAGTCGATCTGTTCATTCAGTGCTCCGTGAAAAGTAAGTAATGAATCATCTTCTCGAGATATTCCATATTTATTCTGAAAATAAATAATTATTCTCTGAAATTATGCATGATTTATGAAATTATGTTTTGAAAGAAAAGTGCTTTTGAAATATTATGGTACGTCGATTTATGCACATGTTCAGTGAAAAAAATTATGATATATTATGGTACAAAGTATTTTGATACAGATCGGATTTATGCTCTCAGCCTAACTATGTTTCAGTGGGCCCCGTCAATGGGGATATACGTTGGTACTCAGTGGACCCTGCCAGTAGGGGTTGTGCGCTGGTATTTGTGGACCCTGCCAGTGGGGGTTGTGCGCTGGTGTTTGTGGACCCCGCCAGTGGGGGTTGTGCGCTGGTATTCTGTGGACCCCGCCAGTGGGGGTTAAACGTTGGTCATAGTCAAGGCTGTTGAGTTACGAGTGTTTTGAATCGAATCGGATTTATGATTATATTATATGTAAATATTTAAAAATATTGGATCTGCATTAAATCAGCATGAAATATACTCTTATGTTTATTTGCAGCATTATTCTTGAAAATTATATAATATCTGAATTATCTAGTTGAGATATTTGTTACTTACTGGGCTGTCTAGCTCATTACCTTTCTTTCTATTTTTCAGATTCAGATAATTAATTTCGAGCGTGGGACGAAATATTGGGACAGCTTTTAGAAGCGAGATTAGCATTGTCAACTTCATTGAATTTAGATCTATTGTTTTTATTTTTTTAGCAAAAAAAATTTTATTGGATGTAAGACATTTGATTTAATTACTTGAATTACAGTTGAATAATAATTATTTGAATTTATTCCGTTATGATGCATTGATATCGTGATGAGATGCCTTGCATGCTTATGGAGAGAGTTCTTCATGAGTATGCAGCGGTTGCCATAATCCTCGATTCACAATCTCGGGTCGGGGGCGTGACAATTAATATGGTATCAGAGCATAAGTGGATAAATTATGACACATAGAATTTGACATAGTATGAGTGTAGGTGGGTAAACATTAGGAATATTGGGATGTTAAAGTATGAGCATCATAATAAATCTATCAAATAGATAAATGAATCTAATAAGGTTTTACTACTACAAGGTTACCATGCCTCCCCGTATAATGACAAGAACTACTCAAGGAATTGCAAGAGAGACATCACAACCACGGGATGGTAGCACTCCCCATCTGATCAGGGGCACCCCTCAGGAGGAGGGAGTCGTAGATCCTAATGGGAGTGCTTCGAGAGCACGTCAAGAACCAGATATGGCTCAGTTAATGCAGACCCTAATCAGGATGGTACAAGTACAACAACAAATACAACAGCAAATGCTTGAACAACAGCAGATACAACGAGATACACAACAACATCAGCATCCACCACCACAACATGGAGAGCAACCAGTACAACGGAACAATATTTCAGAATTTAAAAAGCTTGCTCCTCCAGCTTTCAAGGGGACTACTGAACCTTTGGAGGCTGATAACTGGATAATGGAGATGGAGAAGGCCTTCGCTGTCCAAGAGTGTCTTGATGAAGAAAAGATTCGATATGCAGTTTATTTACTACAAGGAGAAGCATACAACTGGTGTCAGTGACTACAGCGCAAGTATGAACAAGACGGCGAAATACTTACCTGGGAAAGATTTCGAATTGCATTCTATGATCAGTATTTTCCTCGGAGTATAAAGATCTAGAAAGAGCAAGAGTTTATTTATTTGAAGCAAAAGGGTATGAGTGTGACTGAATATGAAGCAAAATTTACAGAGTTAGCAAAATTTGCTCCGAGATTAGTGGATGGTGAGCAAGAACGTGTTCACAAGTTTGAGATGGGACTGAGAACTGAAATTCGAAAACAAGTGGTTCCATATGAATTGACAACTTATGCAGATGTGGTAAACAAAGCACTGATAATTGAAAGAGAAGTCAATGAAGAACGTATGGAAAGGGAAAGAAAACAAAGAAAGAGAGCAAAATCAAATGATACACAAGGGCAGAATAATAAAAACATCAAAAGATCAGCTAAGGGAGCAGTAGACAATAAGACTCAACAGATTGATGGTAAGCCGTGCTCCAGATGTGGCAAAAATCATGCAGACAAGGATTGCTATTGGAATACAGGTACTTGTTTCAAATGTGGTCAGATGGATCATAAAATTGCTAGCTGCCCGCTAAATATAAAAAATCAAGTTGGTCAAAGAATTTATGAAGGACAACATAAGGGTGGGGGACAGATTTCTAAAATCCAGGGAAGAATGTATGCGCTTACTCGACAGAATGCACAGGCTTCCAATACAATGGTGACAGGTATGAAAAATTTCGAGGACGAAATTTCTTTTTAAGGGGTGAAGAATGTTATAGCCCAAACCAAGCCCAATCCAACAGACCCAAGCCCAAAAAAAAAAAAAAAAAAAAGAAACAGAGGAAAATCGGGAAGAAGACTCCCGATAGGAGTCTTCTTTTCCGGCGAGATCCGGGCGAGATCGGGAATCCTAGGACCTCTCGGAGTCCTAGGGTCCTCTATAAGAAGACCCCCTCTTCCTAAAGACCGAACATCGGCCTCCTCCCTCTCTCTTTCTCTCCGTCTTTCTCGATCGAAGCCGCGGACACCGTTCGGTTTCTCGCCGTGATTGCTCGCCGGTGAGGTCACCGGAGGTCGGGGTGAGTCTTCCTTTCCTTCCTCTCTTCCTTCCCTTTCTTCCCGTACCTTTGCTTGAGGCTATCGGCGACGGGTGTCGCCGATTTTCGGTCGAAAAAGAGACCCCTGTTTCGATCTCTTTTCCCTTGGATTTTTCCGGCGCCGGCGATCGAAATCGATCGCCGGTCGTGCTCCTCCGTGACCGGGGGAGTGGCCCCCCTCTGTCGCCGGCCTCCGTCGTGGCGGCCGCGGCCCGAACGGCCGGTCAAGGCCGGAGAACCGCCGTCCCCTGTTCGGCCTGGAAGGACCCGAGAGAAGAAGGAAAAAAAAAAGAAGAAAAAGAGAAAGAAAAGAAAAAGAAAAGAAAAAGAAGAAAAAGAAGAAAAGAAAAGAAAAGAAAAAGAAGAAAAAGAGAAAAGAAAAGAAAAGAAAATAATAATAATAATAATAATAACAATATATATATATATACTTATATATATATATAAATAAATGAACAAATAAATAAGAAAATAATAATAATAAAAAAATGATGAGAGAGAGAGTTTCTCTCTCTTCTCTCTCTTCTTTCAGTCTGAACCCTGACTTTCTCTCTCTGGAATTGGACTTTCTCTCTCTACCTTTTCTCTCTAGAATTTTCTCTCTCTAGGTTGTTTCTCTCTCTTGATGGATTTTTCTCTCTCTAAAGTTATTCCTCTAGGATTAGCGTAGTGGAAGGCTTCATCTGATGATTTTGATCGAGTTTAGGGAAGAATCTGATTTTAAGTGAGGTTTTGATTTTGGGATTTGTTAGATTTAATTTTGAATTAAAATTAATGTAAAAATATAATTTTGGATAATAAGCACGGAAGAATCTCTTAGAAGTTAGTCGATCTGTTCATTCAGTGCTCCGTGAAAAGTAATTAATGAATCATCTTCTCGAGATATTCCATATTTATTCTGAAAATAAATAATTATTCTCTGAAATTATGCATGATTTATGAAATTATGTTTTGAAAGAAAAGTGCTTTTGAAATATTATGGTACGTCGATTTATGCACATGTTCAGTGAAAAAAATTATGATATATTATGGTACAAAGTGTTTTGATACAGATCGGATTTATGCTCTCAGCCTAACTATGTTTCAGTGGGCCCCGCCAATGGAGATTATACGTTGGTACTCAGTGGACCCTGTCAGTGGGGGTTGTGCGCTGGTATTTGTGGACCCTGCCAGTGGGGGTTGTGCGCTGGTGTTTGTGGACCCCGCCAGTGGGGGTTGTGCGCAGAAATTCTGTGGACCCCGCCAATGGGGGTTAAACGTTGGTCATAGTCAAGGCTGTTGAGTTACGAGTGTTTTGAATCGAATCGGATTTATGATTATATTATATGTGAATATTTGAAAATATTGGATCTGCATTAAATCAGCATGAAATATACTCTTATGTTTATTTGCAGCATTATTCTTGAAAATTATATAATATCTGAATTATCTAGTTGAGATATTTGTTACTTACTGGGCTGTCTAGCTCATTACCTTTCTTTCTATTTTTCAGATTCAGATAATTAATTTCGAGCGTGGGACGAAATATTGGGACAGAGCTTTTAGAAGCGAGATTAGCATTGTCAACTTCATTGAATTTAGATCTATTGTTTTTATTTTTTTAGCAAAAAAAATTTTATTGGATGTAAGACATTTGATTTAATTACTTGAATTACAGTTGAATAATAATTATTTGAATTTATTCCGCTGTGATGCATTGATATCGTGATGAGATGCCTTGCATGCTTATGGAGAGAGTTCTTCATGAATATGCGGCGGTTGCCATGATCCTCGATTCACAATCTCGGGTCGGGGGCGTGACAACAACATTGCAGAGATGCAATGAGAAGAGAGAGGAGTGGAAGGGGAGCATAAGGTTCTATGGCCTCTTGCAGGGGTTAATAGGTTTTGATGGTAGAGGGAGAGAGTAGATAGATGAGGAATAGAGGAGTCAGTTTAGTTTTGGACGAGAAATAGAGGATTGGGAGTTGGTGATAATTAGCTCTCTGGTCAAGTTTTCTCAAACATGAGCTAGTTTAGGTAAGGCGAGTGTCAGAGAGGAGTATAAGATGAGTTGAAGTGCTAGTCATTGTTGATCTATACAATCTTTAGTTATGAGTTCGTGGGAGAAGATAAAATGATTATTAAAATAATTTTAACTGATTCTTCTAATTGACTAGTAGTTATAAAGATTGATTAATTAATAAAATAGCATTTATATGGAATTTATGTTTAAATATATTTTAACTTAAGCCTAATAAATATAAAAATTCTTAAGTGATATAGAAGTCTCATACAATGACTTTAATTTCATTTCTTAGATGCTTCTCTTTATCATGAGAAGTATCTTCTACAAAATACTTTAATGATTGTTGAAACCATGGTATATGATACGAGACCAAACTGCCTAGTTTTAGTTGGTATTTTATGTATTGGCCACAGACCAGGATAGTTTGTGGTCTTGGTATATAATGGGAGTTGAACTGCCCAATTCCTCTCCTTGAAATCGAGTGGTTCTAGGTGGTTCCGGGCTAGTTTGTGGCCGTTCAGGCTAGTTTGCCCATGATTCAGCCCCGAGGGGTTCTGGGTACCACTAAAATTGGCTAGTAAAGTATGCACTATGTGGTACAACAGTAGATTAATCATTTTATGTTTATTTTTTGTCAGCTGAGGACATTATGAACTTAATATATGGCAATCTTCCATGTACTACATCAAAGTTTTATGTGGTGGTGAGGGCTGCCAGATTGGATGGTGGGAAACTTTTTTTCCTTGATAAAAGGTGGGAAAATTCGGTCAGGTCAGCACATCAGTAAGCTGTTTAAATACTAATCATAGAACAGTGGTCATGTAAAGAAAAGGAGTTGACATCGATACTGCAACTTTTCTTTGTGGTTAGAAGGAAGAGATGCATTCTAATTGAAAACTGATTGTTGTCTGCTTTGATTCCAAAGTCATCTTTGCGCTGATTCTCAAAACTCTTTTCAATAAATTATGAATTGTAGATATAGTCATTGAATAACTCAACTGTTTTATTGTTCATATTGTTCTTCGCATGCTTCTTTTGCTTCATTACAGCACTTGACACTTGATTACCACCTACAAGAACATGGCTTACACTGATGATGATTATACTGGGTCTTAATTTTGTGTTTTTTATCTTTTCCACTATTGTTTGCTCATTTCTCTTGTTTCCTGCTGCAAGATCATAAATGTATATGACCAAGAATATGAGAGTGGGGCGGCATTTTGGCCAGATGTACACAGACGGTTGGTTATCGCAATGATAATATCACAGCTTACACTTATGGGCTTGATGTCTACAAAAGACCCTAAACATGCTACACCAGTACTTATTGCTCTTCCTATATTGACCATATGGTTTCATAAATATTGCAAGAGTCGATTTGAGCCCGCTTTTGTGAAATTTCCACTACAGGTATTTCTAAGTCCATAATTTACAATAACTCTTTTGAAATAACAAACATCCATGGTAGGAGGGAGATTTTATTAAATCAAGAAAGAGGATACCCCCCGAGCGGGGGGGTGGGGGGGGGTGGGGGAGGGTGGGTGCTGTTATGATTCTTGCTTGTCAGAAAATTTATGCCACACTCATGGAACCTTAAGTGTCCTGAATCAAGCACAAATGCAAGAGCCACTTATTAAATGTGAAGCTCCATTACAAAATCATCTGAAATTAAAAACACCCGATTTATCCAAGAAAACTACTTCATTCTGTGGGGAAGATCTATATCTTTAGAAGTTTGATTCGTTTCACTATGAAAATTTTGATTAGTTATTTTTGTCAGAAACTAGATTGTACATTCAATTGAGGAATAAAAGAACTTCATTCAGCTTCCCTTCGCTTGACAATCTGATACTTCACACAGAAGCATGCAGATGAATTATCATAAAATCTATGACCCGAATTTGTTACATTACCAAAACATTAGTTTAATGACCTTATAACTTAAATTGTTCTATAGAAGATTGCTTTTTATTTAATCCAGCATGTTAGTTTTATGTTTAAGCTAGAATACGACACAATAAAGTGGTTTTTGAATTTGTATAGTAATCTCGTTTTGCAGGATGCAGTGGTGAAGGACACGCTAGAGCGGGCTACGGATCCAAACCTAAATTTGAGAAGTTACCTCCAAGATGCATACGTTCACCCAGTCTTTCATAGCAAAGATACTGAACAGCCAGTAGCCATTGATGAGGAAGAAAACAACCCACTTGTGCCTACCAAACGGAATTCTAATAGGAGTACGCCTGGAGGAAGCAAATATGGTTCTGAAGTTGGGTCTGAGACTGAATATTAAGAATCAACTTGTCACACCTTATGTTGTAGTCATATTCTCTTCTAGGACCTGTTATTTGACTTCATTGAATGGTTCTGTAAAAGAACAAAAGCTCTTATAAATGTACAACTAGAGAATGTAAGCAAAACCCTGATATCAGCATCAAAATTGATTCTGGAATTGCTTGTCCTCATAAATGCTTTTGAGCTAAAATCCAGTGAGATCTGGTTATGCTTATTTCAGTTTATGCAACTCTATTGCAATGGTCTTACAAATAATATTTTCAAGCCAATTCCTGCATTCTCAATTCACTAATATGCTTGTTGAATTATGCATGGCTTAACCGGTTTTATTTGGTCATGCTAACCAAAATAAATGGTTTATTCTGTTCAAAAAGGGAACTGAATGCATGTTGAAACTCATCTCTAAAGTGTTATAACTTGCCAGCCTAACCTGGTCTGACAAAATAAATAGACTCAACAGTGCATTTTATGTTGTGTGACCTAACCAAAACAATAGCCAACACAGTGTTGTTGATCTGTCATGTTCCAGCAAAATGTGTGCAGTCTTTGCTTCTAAACACCCATAGCTCAGAATATCATTCAGCATCATGATTGTCTCTTATTTCTGTTTGAAGAATAAGCAACAGAAAAACTTATGGTTTGTAGTTAAGTACTATTAGTTTGAATCTTCCAATTTATGATGACAACAACTATGCTAAAACTAAATCTTTACATCTCTGATCACCTCCAAATACCCTTGTCTAGTTTTCTTTGAATTTTATCCTGCTAAATCTGCTTCTAAGTGGGGGAATCATCCATTCTAAAGCAGGTTGGTAACTTATTGGATCCCTCAGGAACAGATATTGTTTATACAAGCACATGATGAACTTCCAGGGCAAAATAACTCTTAAAAGTTGGCAACAAGCTGTGTCATCCAATTTAAAAGAAATAGATAATGCATAAAAGACAGCATGACAATTTCCCCACTCCTTTTCAGACTTAAAGTGAACTTCATTGGAAATTTTGAGTCTTCTAGCCACTCTGTAAACTGGAAGTGGTGGATTTAGGGAATTTCAGTTCAACATTCAAAGTATATACGAAGGTAACAGTTGAACGTTTAATTTACAAGAGCGTCTTGAACTGCTTTGTCACATTAGTGTCATAAACAAGTTAATTAATAATAAACAACCATTATATATAAAAAAAAAAAAAATAAAAGAGGGAAGGAAGAAGTTAATAATTGTAGCAGCCTCATATTTAGCTAGAAGTGTCATGGCCTATTAACCTCTCTACTAGTGCATGTGGCTTGCAATTCTTGGCACCCTTCAAATAGAATTCGTGTAGAGTGGTGTCAATCTAATTCTATTAACAATTTACTCTGGGCCGTTCAATGCATTTAATTGGAGAAAAGGATTCCGACTCTCTATAATCCTATCTCATCCTTCACTACATAACGATGGGCAAGGTTCTTTTATTTCCCATTTGAAAAGGATATGGGCACCATTTTGAGAGAATCTAGTGCAAGGAAAGAGCTCCAATGAAGTCTATTTTAGCACGATAATCTTTCATTTTTCTCCTTGAGTTTGATGTGAAAAATCTGCATTATCCGGTATAATCTGCACACATATATATATGCGCATGCATATGTATTGGCATATGTATATGTATGTGTATTTATATATTCTATATATTTGTGTATGTGTATTTATGTATATATATATGTGTGTGTATGAGCCAAGCTAATATGTGATTCCTACACAACAACCTGTTGTGGATAAGTGCTCAACTCAACATGTGAGGTATTGTTTATTCTGATCTATAGGTCTCACAGTTTTGTCCTTTAAAAAATACCTCACATGAGAAAGATGATCCTCTTCTTATAAGTACGAGTCTTTTTTGACTAACAACCGATGTGGAACTATTGGTATTCTCCACATTATTAGAACCACAACACAACTCATAAAAGATTGGTTCTGGTTAGATAACCGAGGGCCCGGCATTGAGATCCAAGTCATTGGCTGTGTTTTACTATCTTGAAATTGCTTCTTATCCAAAAATCTAGTGATTTGAAATTGTCTAGTCTATTAATCACTTATGCATCCAATTGTCGAGAAAGGATAATTTAAATAAAATGAATAATATATATTTTTTGACTTTTAGTACAAGATGCAGGAACGAAGAATCTTCAAATTATATGATTTTTTGACGATGAGTAGTTTAAAAATAATAGATCACATTTAATAGCTTGTATCATTAATGCCAAGCTTCCGATCATAGATCAAAGTAGGCCTTATTAGGTAATTACGAGGGCGCCGACGTGTTGTCTAAATATAAGTTATATGACCACCGGAGACTAGGGATCTTCCAGTCGTACATCCTTTTAATACATCGTAGAGCTAATTTATAGATGCCTATGCAAGTGCTCTGATAAGGTTGATTTTCATTGGACGACCAGGGGGTGGCACTCATGATCTGTGCATTAGCTGGGATCTACTATTTTTTGACAGCACACCATCAAAAAAGTCCTACAATTTGAAGATTCCTAGCCAATAAACCATTTATGCATCTTGATATGCCTCGAAGCCATACTAACTGACATGACCGGCATTGAAGGTGCATAAGACATTGGAATTCTTTCCAACTGGTGTCTCAGCCTATGATCACACTTAGTTAATCCGTATGGGCGAGACATGCCAGTGTAATGCATAGGCGCGACATGCTCGCGTAATGCATGGGTGTGATGCATGGACCATTACTAGGTAATTACGGTGTACGCCCATCTTACTTGGCAACGGACACCGAACCCTCATCTATATAAACGGTGTCAGGAGACCTCCAAGTATGTTTTCTTGACTCATTACTTGCATATTGCTACTTTTCTACTAAAATTTTCATCGTCTTTCTGGGATCTCTGCTTAACTTAGATATCAAAAGGTCCCCCATCAGATACACTTTGATAAGTGAACTTTCTTTCTTTATTCTAAATCGAACAGCCGGCATTAGAGTTTTCATCCAAGTATAGCCACAGCCATCCAGGTCACATTCTTCAGCTCGAAAACTCGCCGCGAACCCAAGCTGACTTTGCTGATCTAAATATGATCCTCGCCAACCTTACCAACTTGGTACCAAGCAATTGTGCTGGATTTCAACGGCAACACATCTGGAAGTCAAAAATATATAGTTTAAATAACATGAAACCATACATATTTTTTGACTATTGGATGCCTAAGCTATGCTAATTTAATTGTTTGAGTAACATGTTTTTTGGCCTTGAAACCTATTGGTCATATAGATGCCCAAAAATGAAGTTAAAGCAAAGATGTATATCCCAATAAGCAAGCAGACAAAAGGTTAAGCTAAAATAAGTAAAATAATGAAAGAACAAGTCAATCCATTGATCAAAAACAAATTTAAATGCTAGCATGAAGATTACGTCAGTCAAAATAAAAAACGGGAAAATGCTTCTCCAATATCATCTCAGCTCGATCAGGCATGCTTCCCCGGGAGGAGATCCCTTGTGGGATTTCCTAACTTGAACTCTTCCTTTAGGCTTTTTTGGATCTCAAATGAGGTTGCTCCTTGGATTGGGTTATAGGAAGGAGACTAATTTGTTCTAAGCTACGGTTCTACGAGTTATGAGAAGCAGAATATCTTTCAAGTTGAGGGTCTCAATTCTCTCCTCCAAGGATATACTTATAGATGAGCGAGGAATCAGTCATAAAATTTGAATATTTTTTTGGATTAAAATAAGTTCAGATGATCCTAAGTAGCATCCATGGATTGATTAAAAGAAAGAGCCAAGGATCAAGGACTTGGTTCAATGGCTTCGATGCTCTCTTCATGCAGGCCGAAAATGCTCAACCCCATGCTTATGCAACACTAGATTCTATTACAATAAATTCTATATCAAAGCCTCAAAAGATGGGTACATATGGACAAATATTATCAAAACCGAGAGGGAGCCATCAATACGTCGAAAGCCATGATACAACAAGCTTGGGGACCAAGCTTGCACCCTTCACTATAATAATTCCCAATCTAAAGCTTGATGTAGAAAATAAATGAGGTGGCACTTGACACATAAGTGTTCAATGAGATTAATATTTGCCAATAAGTCAATAATTAGTCAAGTTGTAGTCAGGGCTGAAATTGGATTGAATATTGATTGGATTTTAGTATATTCACATCTATATTTGTTTTATTTGGTGAATAAGATATGGATGTTGATTAGGTGCAAAATTTCATATCTATATTTGTTTCAGACAATTATAGATACATGTTTACAAAAAAAAAAAAATTATAGATACACATCGATGTCAAAAGCATGGATACAAATGCGGATATAATCTAGATAATTAAATTTTGTAACCATAGAATCAAATATATTATTACATGGATGATAAATTAAGTTAATAGTGTGTTAATGTGGTCACCTATTTTTCTTGAAATTTCATGAGTACTATATAAAATTAAATAGGATTACAAATAGAATCAGATATTCAGATATGAATTAGATAATTATTTATTCATATATATATCTATTTTTTTTATGGATGTGGATGCAAATATTAATCGAATACTTAAATTTTTATCCATATCTAGAGAGATTCGGATATGAAAATGGATCTGAATGAATGTTATCCAATCTATTTTCACCTCTAGTTGCAGTCCATGCATATTAGTTGGACTTGAACATGGATTAGAATATTCTTTAATTGCTAATAAGATTACAGACGTCCAGTTTATAAAGTCGAATTCTTTACCTATATCTTGAGCAGCTCATGATAATGCATAGCCCCACCCCTAACTTACATTAAGGGCGGTGCCCTTCATGCACAACTCCCACATCCATTGGCATCCATACATTATCCTGCATTATTGGATATAAAAATCAATAAATATGATACTTAACTTTATATACATATACATATATAGAGATAGACTGAGCTCAAGTCAACCAGATCCTAGTCTAAATCTAGTCACTTATGTGTCCATCCGATGAGGTGGCATGTTAAAAAAATGATGTTAAATGGGATGTTAATAGAGAGAGAGAGCCTTTGCCCTTTGGATGAGGTGAAAGGTTAAAAAAAATGGCATTAAATAAAATGCGGCATAAGGCCACATGCATGCCCGCTTTTGTCCTTGTCCCCTCTCTCTCCATCTCTTCTCCTCTCTGTCTTTTTCAAAATCGATTTCATCTCCCTCCCATCACCTTCTTCTTCTCCTCTCTCTCCTTTTCAAAATCCATCTCATCTCTCTCCCGTCACCTTCTTCTTCTTCTTCCGTGGGTTATAGTAGTTAGAGGATCCCATCTTATATGTAGTCCCTTCATCCGACTACCTTCAAGTACTCCGACTCTCACAAAAAAGCCTAGAAAGAAGTCAATCTAGGAGGGATGATATCATGGTAAGTAGAATTATAATTTACTAAAATATTCATACTTCATTCATACCTGACATACTCATATGATATATAGAAATTTTTTGAGATTAGCAGTGACTTCGTCAACTTGCAGCTTCTGGATGATGGGGAACATAGGCATGTCCTAGATTTTCTAGGATAAAAAATAGATCGGTATGTAGTCCTTGGTTATGAAATTTAAGTTTATTTCGATGTCTTTTTAACTGATTCTCTCTACTTTTGGCATTAATTTTTTCTTTTAGATCACTGGTTGGAGTGATGGTATCAGTGTTATCAACCGACTGTAGGTTCATAATATCCTATCTGACAATTTGATCGATGACGATGTAAGGACTACGTACTAATTTGAATAAAATAAAGATATATGCAAGTTAATTTCTATTTTTTATAATGGACTATGCAGGTCATAGACATTTTTTGATCCCTCCTGTAGCAGCGTGCATTGACTAATCCATCAATGCATTAGGAGTCATGCTTTATGTTGTGATTTATGATAATTATTTTATATTCTTCATGCAATGTCATACTTCGGTCTAGCTCTATATCCTCTAACATATGTTTCATTTTTTCTTCTTTTAGAGCATGCTGATGGGCACATGAAAGATTTTTGAAAAAGCCATATGGGATTTTGTACCTCATTTATTGGCTAAAGTCAAACGGATATTCATGCCCATATGTTCATTAATGCATTGACATCTGCTTATCATGGATATAGAGGGCACTATTTCAGACATTACATATTCGTGACTGGTGTAGAGTATAGAGCAGCCGCTAGAAGATTTATGAGTAATGAACCATGTTTATGGAATGTTATGCATACTTATGCATTGCTAATAATGTGGTTGATTTGCAATATTATGTTTGTAGGTGACTTGGTTGACTGAGATGGCATGAGATATCTACACCATTGATATGGATAGTTGGCTGCTCTATTTTGTTAATTGCCCATAGCAGGTACTAGGTAAGTACTATAATTATATTTGCTAGTATTTTTATATGATACATATAAGAGGCACGATGCATATAAATGGCATGTTTGTTTTCAAAATAACAAAATATGCCAAACAATATAATTGCATGTGCCAACTAAGCTATTTTGTACCGAGTAATGTTCCATGCTGAATAATGTCCATGTTAACTAATGCATCGTGCAAACTAATGGTCCATGTCAAAATTGGTTTGTGTCAAACTTGGTTCACGCCAACTAATGCATCGTGCTAGATAACGGTCCGTGCCAAACTATACATCTATGCCAGCTAATGCACCGTTCCATTTATTTATCTTGCTGACTGTGAGTATGTGCTATATTGTAGAACTGATTGTGTCATTTATGTCATATATTTTATGGAGAGTTTGGTGACGGTGGCTCAGATAACAATTATGAATGTTCGTGTACCAAAATTGTATACTGTTGCTCCTTGTATTGATTTTGATGATTACAAAGCATTTGAAAGGGTACTAATGATTTTCGCTTGAAAAAGATTTATTGCTTTTCAGGGACAAAATCATAATTTTACCAAATCCTGATTTGAAAGTATCAAGTGATAGAACAAAAGATTTGTGATCCATTGGTGAAAATTTTATAATTTTTGGACATGTATTTTGAAAGATATTCATGATTGAAAAATTTGAGTCGACCCCATGAGTCGACTCATGGCACAATGAGCTGATTGGCACGCAGATTTTTTGGCTGGCACAATCTTGGCACAGTCTGTGAGTTGACCCCATGGGTCGACCCCCAGGCATGAGTCGACCCATGAGTCGACCTCTGCTGTTTTTAGGCCAAAAATTACAGAACCTTATTTTCTGCTGTTTTTCCACAGAAGTTGACCCCATGAGTCGACCCATGAGCATGAGTCGACCCCTGTGACGGGAAAGTTCCGCAACGGCTAGTTTTTAACTCATTTTAAGTGCATTTAATGCTCATTTAATGTGGACTAACGGCTCTATTTCAGCCTAGATTGCTCTCCACCATTCCTTAAAGCTATAAAAGGGACAAAAAGGTAGGAATCATCAAGAAGAGAGATTTTTGAAAAGAAGATTTCAAGCTTACTTTTCAGCCCTAAGAAAGAGCTCACTCAAAGCATTCAAGAAGCTTTTAATTCAAGCTCACCAACTCCTCAAGTGCACATTCAAGTCTCCAACCACCTTGAGAAAATCGAAAAGAGCCTTCTTCTCTTTGAGTAAAGTATATTTAAAGCCTCATTCGCTCATTAAAGGAGCTTCTTTTGTATTTTCTGTGCTATTGATTGTTATACTCTGTTTGAGTTATTATTTTTGTTTTGGAAGGGTTCCAAAATAAGAGAAGGTTGATCCGAACCTTGAATCGGAGTGTATTGGGTTGGTTTGTACCCGAAAAATAAGTGAACTAGCTTGGGATAGCTAGAGTCGGAGTTTTCGATGAGTGTATTCAGGTTGAATACAAGTTAGTAGATTGAAATTTTCAAATAGGAGCTTGGGGAGTGGATGTAGGTGCAAGGTTGGCACCGAACCACTATAAATCTTTTTGTTTGTGTTGTGCCTAATTGCTCTTCTTTAGAACTTCTTTATTCTCTTGCATTCTTGCATTTAACCATTAGCCTTGAATCAACTATACTCTCCTTATTTATTTAGCTATTGTTAAACATTTTTCATAAGACATATGTTAAGTTTAAAATTTTTAGAAACCCAATTCACCCCCCCTCTTGGGTTGCATAGCTGGGCAACAAGTGGTATCAGAGCCCGGTGCTCTAGCCATACTTTGATCTAACCAATCAAAGAGCTAAAGATCTATGGCAACTCAAGTTGGCACTTCTCTAGCCGAGGGGCAGTCCACTAACCGACCTTCACTTTTTAATGGGTCCAACTATACCTATTGAAAAGCTCGGATGAAAATCTTCATACAAGTACTCGACTATGATATGTGGAGTATCATAGTAAACGGCCCTCACACACCCACTAAAATTATTGATGGTGTGGAATCAGCCAAACCCGAAAAAGATTGGGATGAGGTTGATAAGAAAATGACCCAACTAAATGCTAAAGCTATGAATGTTCTATATTGTGCTCTTGATGCTAATGAATTTAATCGCATTTCAACTTGCTTGTCTGTGAAAGAAATATGGGATAGATTAGAAGTAACCCATGAAGGAACCAATCAAGTAAAGGAGTCCAAAATTAACATACTCGTGCATAGATATGAACTGTTTAAAATGGAGCATGATGAGTTTATAACTAAAATGTTTACACATTTTACTGATATTATAAATGATTTAAAGAGTCTTGGTAAGTCCTATTCTAACAGTGAGCTTGTGAGAAAGATTCTCAGGTCCTTACCAAGAACTTGAAAAGCCAAAGTGACCGCTATCCAAGAAGCTAAAGATCTGAACATCCTACCTTTGGAAGAGCTTCTTGGATCATTGATGACACATGAGCTGAGCATGAAACAACATCAAGAGGAAGAAATCAAAAAGAAGAGAACAATCATCCTCAAATCCACAGCTCAACCAGATGAAGAAACTGATGACATTGAAAATGAAGAGCAGGATGAAGAGATGGCACTCATTACCAGAAGGTTCAAGAAGTTTTTAAGGAAAAGAAAACAAGGAATGAGGAAGATGCCACTCACAAAAGAGGAACAGAGCAAAGAAAAGGATAAAGACCAACCCCTTATCTGCTATGAATGCAAGAAACTGGGACACTTCAAGTCCGAATGCCCACAACTGAAGAAGGGTCCCAAGAAGTACAAGAAGAAGACCATGATGGCCACTTGGAGTGAGAGTGATGACTCAAGCTCCGAAGAGGAAGACTCAACTGAACAAGCCAACTTGTGTCTTATGGCACATGAAAATGAGGTAAATTTTGAAACTCATAATGACTTTACATTTGAAGAACTTCATGAAGCTTTTTATGATTTAATTGATGAACTAAAGAAACTAGGGATAAAGAACAAAGATCTAAAATCAAAAAATCAATCTTTACTGAAATAAAATGATAGCATTTCAATTGAAAAATCTATCCTGTTTCAAGAAAATCAAAATTTAAAGAATGAAATTGCCAAGCTAAAATCAGTAGTTGAAAAATTCATCTTGAGTTCTAATAAACTTAATATGATTTTTGAAAATCAAAAGGCCGTGTATGATAAGGCTGGACTTGGCTATAACCCTTGAAGAAACAAAAGTATCTGAAAAATATCTATGTAAACTCTTCAAGTAACAAGTTTTCTAATATTACTTGCTTCAAATATGGTAGAGTAGGACATAAGTCATACACTTGCTTCTCTAACAAATTTGTAAACTCAAATATAAAGAAAATATGGGTTCCAAAAGGAACCATTATGACTAACCAAAAAGGACCCAAGAAAGCTTGGGTACCTAAAATAAAAATTTGACTTTTGCCTGCAGGTGTGTCTAGCATCCCAAGGAGAAAACAGGAAATGGTATCTTGATAGCGGATGCTCGAGATACATGACTGGTGATAAATCCCAATTCATCACACTTGATGCTAAGAATGGAGGGATGGTCACCTTTGGAGACAATGGTAAAGAAAAAATTATCGGTATAGGTAACATTGGTATCACTCCCTCCAAGTACATTGAAAATATTTTGTTAGTAGATGGTTTAAAGCATAATTTACTAAGCATTAGTCAATTTTGTGATAAAGGATATAAAGTTATTTTTGAATCTTCTGTTTGCATTGTAACTAGTCCTATTAATGAAGGTATTAAATTTGTTGGACATAGACATGGTAATGTTTATATGGTAGATTTGAATGATCTATCCAAGATAAATATGCAATGCCTAGTATCTTTGAATACCAAGATTAATGAGACTAGTTGGCTTTGGCATCGTAGGCTTGCACATATTAGCATGCATTCACTTTCAAAACTAATTAAGAAGAAATTGGTTCTTGGTTTGCCAAAATTGAATTTTGAAAAGAATAGAATTTGTGATGCATGTCAACTAGGTAAATAAACAAGAGTTTCATTTAAATCTAAAAATATTATTTCAACCTCTAGACCTTTAGAGCTATTGCACATGGATTTATTTGGACCTACTAGAACTACTAGTCTAGGAGGAAAACGATATGGTTTTATAATTATTGATGATTTCTCTCGTTTTACATGGGTTTTCTTTTTGGCACACAAAGATGAAACTTTTCAAGTTTTCTCTAAATTTTATCGAAAAATCACAAATGAGAAAGGATTTTCAATTTAAAATATTCGAAGTGACCATGGAACCGAATTTGAAAATCAAGACTTTGAAAAATTTTATGATGAAAAAGGAATAGGTCATAATTTTTCTGCACCTAGGACACCTCAACAAAATGGAGTAGTAGAAAGGAAAAATAGAACCCTAGAAGAAATGGCCCGTACCATGCTATGTGAAAGCAACCTTCTAAGATACTTTTGGGCGGAAGCTATTAACACAGCATGTTACATTTTAAATCGTGCTTTGATTAGACAAATTTTAAAGAAAACCCCCTATGAGCTTTGGAAAGGAAGAAAACTTAATATTGTATATTTTCATATTTTTGGTTGTCGATGTTTTGTGTTAAATAATGATAAAGAAAGACTTGAAAAATTTGATGCAAAATCTGATGAAGCAATCTTTCTTGGTTACTCCTCATCTAGTAAAGTTTTTAGAGTTTTCAATAAAAGAACCTTAGTAGTAGAGGAGTCAATATATGTTGTCTTTGATGAAACTAACGATCTTCCTTCAAAGAAGAATGAAGGTGTTGATGATGCAGATCCTCTTATAGAAGGAATGAAGGAGATCACTCTGAAAGATTCTACAATTCAAGATGATGAGGAACATGAAGACAAACAGGATGAGAAAGGTGAAGAACATCAAGAACAACCTCAAGGTACAAATGACCTACCCAAAGAATGGAGGTATGTTCACAATCACCCTAAGGAGCTAATTATTGATGATCCTATGCATGGGGTAAGAACTCGTTCTTCACTTAAAGATGCATTCAATCATTTTGCTTTTGTCTCTAATCTTGAACCTAAAACCATTGAAGAAGCTGAAAAAGATTATAACTGGATTAATGCAATGCAAGAAGAACTTAATCAATTTGAAAGAAATAATGTATGGACTTTAGTATCAAGACCTAAAAATTATTCAATAATTGGCACAAAATAGATTTTTAGGAATAAATTAGATGAACATGAAAATGTAATAAGAAATAAAGCAAGATTGGTTGCTAAAGGTTATAATCAAGAAGAGGAAATTGATTTTGATGAGACCTTTACACCTGTTGCTAGATTAGAGGCAATTAGACTTCTACTTGTATATGTTTGCTTTATGAAATTTAAATTATTTCAAATGGATATCAAAAGTGCCTTTTTAAATGAATACATTGCTGAAGAAGTCTATGTAAAACAACTCCCAGATTTTGAAAATCATGCTTTTTCTAATCATGTTTTTAAATTAAATAAAGCTCTATATGGTTTGAAACAAGCACCTAGGGCTTGGTATGAAAGGCTAAGCAAATTTTTACTAAATAATAATTTTTCAAGAGGCAATGTAGATACAACCCTTTTCATTAAAAGAAATCAAGATGATATATTAGTTGTACAAATATATGTTGATGATATTATTTTTGGATCTACTAATGAATCTCTTTGTCAAGATTTTGCAAAGCTCATGCAGGAAGAGTTCGAGATGAGCATGATGAGAGAACTTACATTCTTCCTCGGACTCCAAATCAAACACACAAAGGAAGGAATCTCCATCACCCAAAGCAAGTACATAAGGGAATTACTTAAAAGATTTGGAATGGAGAACTCTAAAGCAATTGGCACACCCATGAGCCCTTCATGTAAGCTTGACAAGGATGAAGAAGGTAAAAGTGTAGACTTAAAATATTATAGAGGTATGATTGGCTCTCTACTATATTTAATTGCAAGTAGACCTGATATCATGTTTAGTGTCTATCTTTGTGCTCGATTTCAATCTAATCCTAAAGAATCTCACTTGAATGCTGTTAAAAGAATCCTTAGATATTTGAATGGTACTCAAACTCTAGGATTATGGTACTCTAAGGACTCATTAATTGATTTAATAGGATATTCAGATGCTGATTTTGCTGGATGTAGATTAGATAGAAAAAGTACTAGTGGAACTTACCAATTTCTTGGAGTTAACCTAATCTCCTGATTTAGCAAGAAACAAAATTCGGTATCACTGTCTACGGCCAAGGCCGAATACATTGCAGTCGAAAGTTGTTGTGCTCAAATCTTGTGGATTAAGCAACAACTCGAAGATTTTGGTATCAAACTTAATGAAACTCCCATTAGATGTGACAACACTAGTGCTATAAATCTTACTAAAAATCTAATTCAGCATTCTAGGTCTAAACATATTGAAATCAGGCATCATTTCATAAGAGAACATGTTCAAAATAAAGACATAATCCTTAACTATGTTTGTACTGAAAAATAATTAGCCGACATCTTTACAAAGGCCCTAAGTGAAGATAGATTCTGTGAAATTAGAAGAGAACTAGAAATTCTTGATCCATCTGCTTAAATGTCTCTCTAATCCCAAGGGTTCAATGTCAAAAACTCTTTGAACTCAATTTTCTTGGGCTTAAAAGCTCAAAATTATCATTTTCATAATTGATCATTGAGCAAATATCCTTCTCCTAAAGTTTCAAATTTTTCAAAAATTGTTCATCATTTTTTCTGAATTTCTGTGAACTATGAGTCGACCCCTAGGGTCGATCCAATGGCAAACTTGTAGTTTTGGCCAAAATCCCACGGGTTCCTTCTTTTTGTTGAAATCTCATTCTTTGAGCTGACCCATTCCACCGTCTTCTTCCTCCCTCCAAAACCTTAGGTCCCCTTCTTCTTCCTCTCCAAACCCAAGTCCTACCCCCAAGATTCTTCTCCCATCACCCCTTACACCTCAAATCGACCTTTAGGAATCGAGCTCTTCCCCTTTTCCTCCCTTGATTGGAACGGATTGAGTGTGCCCTAGATTCTATCCTTCTCCTCCAAATCGGGGTATCACTCCTCCAAAAATCCCTATCCTTCCCCTAAAATCCCTCTATCTCTTCACACATTTGACCTCCTAAGACCGTTGCTTGCTCTGGTGGTGGAAATGGCTCCAAAAATGAAGCTCCCACAAAGAAGGAAGTCGGTCCGCTAGTTGGAAGAAGGCGTGCGCAGGAAGAGACAGGCTTCACAGACCTCATCAGCTTCCATCCCTGTTTCGGCATCTGCTCCAGGTTCTTCTCGGTCTCCATTAAGCCCCAGTAAAATTTTCTTATCTGATAGAAAGGTAGAACCCGAGAAAAATATAGATTTCAGATTTTTTGAAAAAGAGGGGTTCTCCATTGGTTCAAAAATCAAAGATCAAGGTTGGAGATTCTACTGCTCACTTAAAGAACTTACTTATGTAGATTTGGTTAGAGAATTTTATCTGAACTTGAGCTATGGCAATGGAACAGTAACATCCACTGTTAAGGGTATAGATATCTGTCTAGATCCTGTACTTTTGAGAGAGATTCTTGATTTACCCTGTGAGGGATACTCAAACAGGGAACTCCCAGTCAAGGAAGAAGGAATTAATGTGATTTTAGGAAGAACCTTCTCAGAAAGTCTAAACAAACTAGAGGCCAAGATCCTTTCCATTGAGATGAGGATACTACATCAAATGGTAACAAAGCTTTTCTTCCCTAGAAGTGGTAGACATGACCTCCTCTCAGGCCGAGACATCTGCATCATGTTTCATGTGATTACCTAAACCCTCCTAAACCTCCCAGCATTAATGATTGAGGCCATGAGAGAAACACTGAATAGATCCAAGGCACATCTGCCTTTCGGTATGGCCCTCACTTTGGTATTCAGGAGGTTTGGAGTTAGTTTTGAGGGGGAGGCAGCAGCTAGGCTTTCTCACTCTGACACCATCAACCAACATACTTTGCACCGTATGAAATTTACTAAGACAGATGGTGGTTGGACTAAAAGTGTAGAAGAGAGAGTTGAGGACAGAGCTGAGGAAGAAGGACCATCTTCACCCCTCCATGATCTCAGGGCAGCATCTCCAGACATTTAGTTCGTTTCAGATCCCGAGGCTGGCCCATCAGAGTCTACTAGGAGGCACACTCTAGTCCAGCAGCCAGACAGCAGAGCACATCCCTCAGAGATCAGATTGGCTGATGACCAGATAGAGATGATCTCTCAGTGTGTGGCTTTTTTACTTTCTCGACAGTTGGGCACTTCAGCTTTTGCACAGGGATCCACATCACATGATGTATCTGATCAAACTTTGATCCCTCACATCTCCACTGTCTTTCAGATGATTTCAGATCAGTCAGTTCGCATTCAGCAGCTTGAGAGTTATATATTGAGACTGACTGGGAGAGTACTTGACTTGCAGGGGTAAGTGTTAGCTCTGGCACATCCACAGCCACAGGAGTGCATCACTGAGGTCTCAGACCTATCTACGGAGGCAGCCAGACTTAGAGGAGTTTTGGAGAGTGGATTTGATTTTCTGAAGAGAGAGATCAGAGGCTCTAGTGAGCATGCATCCACCCAGTTCACTGTACTGCTACAGTCTATTTCGAGAGCCTTGAACCTTCTAGATACCATCAGACTCTCTCTTGAAGTTCAGTCTGTTGCTTCTCAGCCTTCAGGATCATCTCACCCGCCCACTCGTGCCGGCACCTCCACTTGTGGCAGAGGCAGATGGGGTAGAGGTCGAGCCCTTGGTCGTGATCCTTCATCTCCTCACTCCATCTTCGATTCATCTGACTCTGATCCATCCAGTCATGATCTCTACTGGATCCTTATAGTTAGTCTTGTCTTTAGTTTCATTCTAGGATCTATCTTTTGAGCCATGTAATGATGTTGACTGATTGACTTTTGTATTTTGGTATATGTATTGGAACAACTATGTGGTATCAGTCATTTTTTGATTATATATATATACTCTTTGACTTTCAATGAATAACCTTCAAATTGAGTTACTTTTAATTATGTGCATGCTTCAAATACTATGAATTGCAATATGCTATCCATGATATCCAATGGTATATCTTTTATGTTTGCTGTATTCAGGGGGAGTAAAACAATACGTAATTAAGAAACAAACAATAAAGAAGGAAGCTAAAGAAGTAACATTAGTAAAATTAATTCCATCAAAAGAAAGAAATAGAGAAAATATATTCAAAAAAAGGGGGAGTAAACAATTCTTGTTGATGCTGTCAAAAAGGGGGAGAAATTAAAGAATCAAAAGCAAAATGTTAAGCAATTGAGAAATAAGCAAAGAGCAAATTTTTAAATTCTTAGGCAAATTCTCCTCTGATACCAAAAATTTTACTCTGATACCAAAATTAAATAATCAAATAAGCAAATATTTTCAAATGAGCAAATTTTCAAATGAGCAAATGAGCAAATTTTCAAAATGTTAAGAAATTGAGCAAACTTTCAAATTGTTAAGCAATAAGCAAATTGTTAGGCAAATAAGCAACACAAGCAAATGGACACATGTATCACATGCCAAAGAATCAATCTTTCCAAGCAAATGCACTTATAAGTAATTTTCAAATTGGTAGTAAATTTTCTATTTATCTTCAAACTACCTATGATGCATTTCATTCCTTTGAAATTCATGCTCAATGTTTCATATATATGCTTTTACTCAAGTATTTTGTCATCATAAAAAAGGAGGAGATTGTTGCTCCTTAGATTGATTTTGATGATTACAAAGCATTTGAAGGGGTATTAATGATTTTCGCTTGAAAAAGACTTATTGCTTTTCAGGGGCAAAATTATAATTTTATCAAACCCTGATTTGAAAGCATCAAGTGATAGAACAAAAGATTTGTGATCCATTGATGAAAATTTTATAATTTTTAGACATGTATTTTGAAAGATATTCATGATTGAAAAATTTGAGTCGACCCCATGAGTCGACTCATGGCACAATGAGCTGATTGGCACGCAGATTTTTTGGTTGGCACAGTCTTGGCACAGTCTGTGAGTCGACCCCATGGGTCGACCCCCAGGCATGAGTCGACCCATGAGTCGACCTCTGCTGTTTTTAGGCCAAAAATTACAGAACCTTATTTTCTGCTATTTTTTCACATAAGTCGACCCCATGAGTCGACCCATGAGCATGAGTCGACCCATGAGTCGACCCCTGTGACAGAAAAGTTCTGCAATGGCTAGTTTTTAACCCATTTTAAGTATATTTAATGCTCATTTAATGTGGACTAACGGCTCTATTTCAGCCCAGATTGCTCTCCACCATTCCTTAAAGCTATAAAAGAGACAAAAAGGTGGGAATCATCAAGAAAAGAGATTTTTGAAAAGAGGATTTCAAGCTTACTTTTCAGCCCTAAGCAAGAGCTCACTCAAAGCATTCAAGAAGCTTTTAATTCAAGCTTACCAACTCCTCAAGTGTACATTCAAGTCTCCAACCACCTTGAGGAAATCGAAAAGAGCCTTCTTCTCTTTGAGTAAAGTGTATTTAAAGCCTCATTCGCTCATTAAAGGAGCTTCTTTTGTATTTTCTGTGCTATTGATTGTTATACTCTGTTTGAGTTATTGTTTTTATTTTGGAAGGATTTCAAAATAAGAGAAGGTTGATCCGAACCTTGAATCAAAGTGTATTGAGTTGGCTTGTATCCGAAAAATAAGTGGACTAGCTTGGGATAGCTAAAGTCAGAGTTTCTGACGAGTGTATTCAGGTTGAATATAAGTTAGTGGATTGAAATTCTCAAGTAGGAGCTTGGGGAGTGGATGTAGGTGCAAGGTTGGCATTGAACCACTATAAATCCTTTTGTTTGTGTTGTACCTAATTGCTCTTCTTTAGAACTTCTTTATTCTCTTGCATTCTTGCATTTAACCATTAGCCTTGAATTAACTATACTCTCCTTATTTATTTAGCTATTGTTAAACATTTTTCATAAGATATAAGTTAAGTTTAAAATTTTTAGAAACCCAATTCACCCCCCCCCTCTTGGGTTGCATAGCTGGGCAACACATACCGACCATATTGTGTAGATGATCATGAAGGGTTGCAAAGCGGTATCATCATCTTAGTTTGCTTTGTGCCAGCTTTATGAGCATATGTGTGTTGGCTCCACTCTTTATTTATGTACACTTGCAAGATATCAATATTCTATCAAAATATTTAAATTATTTTGTCAATAAACTTGTATGAACATTTTTTACTATAATAAAAATTTTATTGCTATGATACAACTATTATTTTGATGTATGAATATATTTTGGAATAGATGAATCGATTGTCTTATCTTTTGGCTACTATAATGGATTTTTGATGACATTTGAGTTTGTTGTATGTGGTGCTTTGAACTTGTTGATAGGTTCTTTTTTAATGTGCTTACTTTTTCGATGATAGACTCCATATCATTCATGACAAGACTATATGTTTCGTGAAAGATATAACCATCATATACTAGTTTCAAAAGCTTTTTATATAGTTCATTAAATCTTATAGTTCTCGATGTCGTATCTTCCATAAGTTCACCTATCCTTTGTGCCATATCAATATCTCCTTCCCTTGTAGATTTCTTCCAGCACTTTAATGTGTAATGTGTAGGAATGAGGTGAATTATTAAACAAATAAGAACTTTTAAGATATGAGCATATAGAATATCGCTGAATTCAAACATCAGACATAAGCATGTAAAATTTTTCATTGAACATGATACATATTGTACAGTATGTTGTTCTCTTATTCTGATTTCCATTCAAAGCATCAATCTCAATCATATAAATTTACATATATTTTTTGTATATACTTCAAGAGTATGCTTCTCGATTGGATATTTTGACCATAATGTTGGCTGAATATTGCACATGGGAAAGTCCTAATCCTCTTGGTTATATCTGCTCTCCAACACTATCTCATACTGAGTAACAAATTTGATAGCATTCATGTGATTGCCAACATAATCCTTAAACAATGAGTATATACTTTCGTTGCATTGTATTGTAGACATGGAAGTGAAAAATATATATCTAAAGTATGTAGGCATCCATTAGTTTTGTATGCTGAACAGGTGATCAAGGTAGGTGTTGGACTTTAAGGAGTATTTTTTTGATAAATACATCCCAATAGTGCTCAAATTATTGCAGAGAGATAGAAGCATTGATGCAATAGTATAGATTCTCCTTAAGTCCATCCTTTGTACGGAAAAGATTAGATAAATATTTTCTAATATTCTTCAGGACATGTCACTTACAAAATCGATGGATAGATTAGAATAACATTCTCAATTATCTTTTTTATTATTGGGTTTTGATCGATTAAGATGTATTTTGGGCGTTTGCCATCCAATGCCTCTAGAAAAGATTAGAAAACCCAAATAAATGATTTAGTGTACTCATCTTATACTAGGGCACAACTGAATAAAATAGATTGCATGTGGTTGTTGATGCTGACAAATGGTGCAAAAGGCATGCCATGTTTGTTCATCATATATGTAGCATCGAATGTCACCACATCGCCAAAGTATTGGTAAGCCATCTTGATCTCCTATCAATCCAAAAAATATTCTGCATACTATTGTTAGCATCTAATTTGATGGTATAAAAGAAGGCCAGATTCTTAGCTTATAGAAATTGAAAATGATTAATTATTGCTTGCAGATCAATGTTGAATAAATATTTTTGGAGGTTGGTTCTAAGGTTGCTCAGATCCTTTATAGTAAAGCTCATATTTCATATACCTCTATGTTGTGAGATAGCACTCATGATTTGTTGATAAAAATATTTTGCTTATGTAAAGTCCTTATAAATTTTTTATTTTCTACATTGATCTTGTTGGGATCATGTGCTAAAGCCACTTGTCTAACTGTAGATAATTATGCATTTGTATATGTATTGTACTTTGATCTATATTAATAAAAACTTGACAGTTCATCATTTCTTGCATCTTCTATTCTTATTATAATGATGTACTTAGAATAATAAAAACTCAATAATGGCAATGAAGATTTATCGAATAGTTCTTAAATTATATTCGCGATCCAATGATATGTTATTAATAGGATGATAATGTTTATCAAGTTTAGATCATTGTGTACCATATGGATTGATTGTCCTCATAATCAAGGAGTGTGAAGATACTAGTATGGCATGCATGTGAAATATAGGAATACATTATCACTGAATATGACTCAGCTACAGAGCGCTCTACTATTAAGAGTAGCTCACAAAGGATATAGATATAAGTATCTCTTCAATCTGAGATTATTGTAGTAACTTACAAGTAATTCACTATACTTTGATTCTGGATTATCTGTATTTTTAATACGATAACGAAAGATTTTTAGGCATCGTCAAGTACTTGCAATGTCTGTGTGTGAGTCAAGATGGAATTGACCGCTCCAGATTATAGGAGGTAATGCTTCGCTGTGTTTCAATTCAGTAAAATCTTGATCAGGATAATCTATGTGATTAGTCACAGGATTTATAAGGTTGAAATATAACATGAATGACTGATTAAGAGTTTGACAGTTTATCTTAAAGTCATTCTAAGCATTGAGGATCAAAAGGATGAATTATACAGTAACCATATGTCAAGGTTCTTGAATATTGCTTTGCATTTATTCGACCTATCCGGACATCGAGTATCATTGCTAGATGATCACTTCGATTAGTACAGAAATTAGTTCCTATACTACTAGCTTAGGGTTCGAACCTATGGAGTCACGCATATTGTTGAGTAATGTGGAAAAGGGCTTGATCTAAGATCTATATATTCAATTTGAAAGTAGGTAACTTGATTGAACAAATAGATTTATTTAATTGAGAATTAAAATTCTAGACCATACGAAATTAAATACTGGCTATGTCCAACTAGCATTGGGCATTAGCTGCAGAATTAATTCTAGGGATGAACTTGAATTAATCTGTAATTCAAGGAATGTGAGGGGGTTGGATTCGAGTCCTAATTTCGTTAGGATCCGAACTTCTGATCAGTGTTTGATCTGAATTTAGAGGAGATTAGGTTCGGTCCTAAATTGGTTAGGACTCGAACTTCTAATTGAAATCATCTTCTGATTAAGAGGCATTTTTGGATTTTTGAATTATGAATTCAAATCATAAAATAAAAAAAAATTTTTAGCAAACAGAATTTTTGTTCGTGCGCTGAGAATGAAATTTGTTCTCAGTGTGCAAACAAAATTTCTCATGCTGAGAGATAAAAGGGCATTGGCATTTTAAGTCAGATTTCTCATGCCCATTTTGAGGACTTTAAGATTTGAAATATGATCTCAAATCAAATAAAAAAAAAATCTCTTGAATAGAATTTTGTTCTCAGCGAACAAAATTTCTGTTCGCTCGTTGAGAATAGAAATCTATTCTCAGCATGTGAATAGAATACTATTCTCACACTGAGAACAGATAAAAGCCACTACCCTCCTCCTTGATAAATAGATTGAGAAATGGAAGAAAAAAAAAGCTGGTGAAATCTCCTTTGATGCAAAAATCTTGTGCCTTCATCCCCCCTTTCTGTGTTGTTGGGTGTGCGTGCGAAGTAAAGAAGCCGCACCTGTTGCTCTTGCAAAAAATTTTTTCAGCAACATTGATCCATTTTTCTGATGCAATCAAGATATAAAATTCATAATTTATTTTAGAAACCTATTCTTCCTTTCCTAGGGATCGGACTTCAGTCCCTCTTTTGTCAAATTTTTCTTCAACTGGTATCAAAGCATGGTATCAGATCTGAATACAAACAAAGTCTGGTTAAAAAAATCTAGTTCTGTCCATATTTTTTTCAGTATTTCAGATTTGGTTTTTGACCAAATTTTTTTTTATATGAAATCGAATCAGGTTCCATCCTGATTTTTGAAAAATTTTGATATGGTTTTAATCAGATTTTCATGTATAAAATCATGATCTGATGCTGTCCTAATTCCTGTGTAAATTAAATATCTGTGTTGATAGAATTTTTTATGTAAATCAAGATCTATGTTAATAGATTTTTTCTGCTATTAAGATCTATTTTTTGAATAGACTTTTACAGAAATTCAGATATGTTTTGATAGAATTATCCATGAATTTTTAGATCCATTTTTGAACAGATTTCTTTGAATTATGCATATCAATTTTTAACTAGATTTTAATGAGTATTTAGATATGATTTTGAGCAGGTTTCTATGGGTATTCAAATATGAATCAATCTGATGATTTATATCTTGTATAAATTCAGATTCAGGTCTGAAGTTTATGTAAAGTTATTTTTGATCTAATATGATTAGATATAAATTTCTATTTTTCTTAGTTTCTGTATATGTCCATGTGCATGCCCAAAACTTAATCCACCGCACATGTAAATTAGATTGGATCTGATTTCAGGTAATTCAGAACTAAAATTAATTGATCAAAGGAACCCTTATACTGCAAGGGTTGATGTTCTTATGCAATTTTTTTTAAGATCTGAAATTTAGATTTGAATATTTGAAAGGATCTATTTTCACATTAGATGTAATTAATCTAGATATGCATATGTGATATGTGTAATTATTAGTAGCCTAGTACTCTTTGAAATTTATAGTAAAAGCCATCCTGCCATAGAGGACTATAGTGAAAGAGTTGCCTGTATGAATCAAGAAGAAGAATCATGAAAATAATTTATTTTATATTGCATGAGATGCATGTTAATAAATCTAAATTTTTATTACATATGATGTTCTTCATTTAGATCTAAATTTTATTATATATGAGATGTATGCATGTTGTTTAGATCTAATTTATTCATGTTTAATCATTGAATTTTGATCTAAAAAATTAGTTTTAAGATCTGTTATTTATGTTTAAACATGAATTTATGGCAATGGGTTAGCTCGAATCTGGTCTTTTTGACTAGGTTAGACCTAGTGTCTAAAATCAAATGCATAATAGACAAAATCTTACTGAGCAATTAATCAAATCTAATCAAGAGTTGATTAAGATTAGGTTAAGTTTACTCTAGATCAAACATAATAGTTGTAGTTGATCAAGTCCATATTTTTGATTATACCAAACGGATCTGATTATGACTCAGTGGTCGAGCCTGAGTACTTAGGCTGATCAAATCAAAACTGATAAATCAATTGATGTCTAAACTAAGTGGTTGAAAGGAGTTTTTAATTGGGACTATTCTCTTTCCTGACCAGTGATGGTGTCTAAGAAAAGAAATGAGGATCCTCCCATCGATCTCCACTTACCTGGCCAATGTAGTCAATCAGTTTTCAATTAGGTTGCTTAAGTGATTCGAGTTCACCTATGCTATCTAGGTTAGTCAATTAGACTAATTCAAGTGTCTCTGGATCAGCTTAGTCTCTTGTCCCCTTCGATGACTTAGTGAAGTCAGTGGGAGGATTTTTTAAATGCTGGTTGATTTCTTAATTCTTTTGCATATAAATGATCATCATCTTGTCTTAAACTCTCTAAATTATTAGATTCTTAAAATGACATAGTTTTGAGGATAACTAGTTCATAGCCTCCCATTAAGGTGGATGATAATAGGTCCCATGTCTAGAGAAATATTGGAGGCACCACAAGCTTGGTGTTTATTTGGATATTGAAATTGTCATCCATCATATGATGACCTTGTTGTGTCTTTCAGATGGATGGACAGGTTGGCCAAGCCATACACGGACTTAATCATTCATTAGTTAGATGTATTGGATATGGTCATGTTAATAGTTGGACCTAACTAGACCTTTCAGTGGAGGCGCCACATGCCTGCTGAAGAGAAGTCAGAGGTAAAATATTTTACTAAAAGTTATTTGAAAAAATAATTGATTAAGAATCTATCCATAGATGCACATAGGTTTACCAAGCCACACTCGGACTCATATGTAGTCTATGTGGATTCTAATACTTGCTAAGGAATCAAATAAATTTCTCAAATTAGAGATAGAGGCTACCAGTTTGAATAAAATAATGGAAGAAATATTTAGACTAAAGTCCAAGTCTTTAAATGTATAATTTATAAACTTAATGATTTTTGTATTTTCTTTTACAGTAATGGTTAATACTTTATCACTCTGCTCATTGTTAGACAGTGATAACCTTATGGGATCCAACTTCGATAGTTGGTATTGAAAGTTAAAAATTATTCTGGAGCATAAAAAGATTCTGTATATCCTTACGGATCCGGCACTTGAAGAACCTACTGTGAACGCATGTGGAACAGTCAGGGATGGTTATCAGAAGTGGCTCAATGATCATATGACAGTGCATTACATTATGATTTTAGTGATGAATGATGAGTTTAGTCATAAATTCAAAGATGCACAACTTGAGAAAATACTTCAAATATTGAACGAGTCCTTTGGCATCCTTGAGGATGATGAGAGACACAAAATCTCCTGTGTAGTGTTTAATGTCCAGATATAAGAAGGGGCATCGATTACAGATCATGTACTGTATATGATCGAGCAAATCGAACGTCTAAGCAAACTTGACTTTTCATTGCACGAATAGTTAGGCAAGGATGCTATTCTGAACTAGCTCCCCAAATCCTATCTATCCTTCTTAAATCATTTTAGAATGACCAAGCCTGCAGTAAATTATCATGGTTTGCTAGGATTACTACAGACTTTTAATAAGAACAATCAGCTCCATAAGGAGCTGGTCAATGTAGTAGGTAGATCCTCTATGAGGCATCGATCCTCTAAGAGAAGAAAGAAGAAAAAGATACAGAAGACTCATGCTGTGGCTTCTAAGCCCAAGTAGATCAAGAAGTCTAAGGCAGACCAGAGTGAGGCAGAATGCTTCTTTTACAAGAAGTTGAGCCATTGGAAGAGGAATTATCCTGAATATCTTGCTTCTCTTGACCGACAGTCCTAAAAAGAGAAATAAGCAATTGGTTGCTGGTCAAGGTACCTATATGATAACTCCTTGTAATTTTTTTGTTTGTGATACTACTATCTGGGTATTAGATACTGAAAGTCCAATTAATATTTATAATTCATTGTAGAAACTTCAGGTCTATAGGAAGTTTAAAAATGGTGAGTGATTCTTGAACGTTAAAGATGAAAGCCTTGTTCCAGTTCTAGCCTTAAAAATAATTCAACTCATTTTGAATTCAAAAATTATCATTTTAAATGATTATCATTATTGTCCCTCTTTTCTCTTGAACATAATTTTTATTAGTCTTCTGGCCAAAGATGACTTTAGTTTCTTAATAAAAAATAATTTTTATGATATCATTATGAATGATATTATAATTATATATGAACAATTAAGATATGGTATATACATTTTATCACAGTCTGTTAGTATAATACACACATCAAATAAATACCTAAAAATAGATTATGTCACCGATGCCTACCTTTGGCATTTTGGCTTGGTTATATAAACAAAAATAGGATGAATAGGTTAACCAAAGAGAAAATCCTCAATATCAATGGTTGTGAATTATTGCCGACCTGTGAATCCTATCTTTTGAAAAAAATGACAAAGTCACTCTTTACAAAAAGGGATGAATAGACCGGTGATATTCTGAGACTAGTACATAGTGATGTATGTAGACCCATGAACATAATTACTAGAGATAGATATTATTACTTTATCACCTTCACTGATGATCTATCTAGATATGGGTATATCTATCTTATAAAACATAAGTCAGAATCTTTTGAAATATTTAAATAATTTCATAGTGAAGTGAAAAAAGAAACTAAAAAGAGTATTAAAATTTTTCGATCAGATCAAGGAGGAGAATACCTCACAATGAATTTTTGACATATCTAGAAGAGGATGGGATTCTCTCTTAATAGACTCTTCTTGGGACACCACAACATAATGGGGTATCCGAAAGGAGAAATCGAACGTAGTTGCACATGACTCGATTCATGATGGATTTTGCAAATCGGCCAATCTTCTTTTGGAGATATGTACTTGATACTGCTTGTTATTTACTGAATAAAATTTTGAGCAAATCTATCAATAAAATATCAAATGAGATATGGACAGGGCATAGGTCGGTACTCTCTCATCTTAGGATGTGGAGATGTCTGGCTTATATCAAATATTTAAAGATAGATAAGCTTGGACCTAGGTCCGACAAGTACTTATTTGTTGGGTACTTAAAGCAATCAAGAGGGTACTATTTCTATCTCGCTGAAGAACAAAAGGTATTCGTCAATAATAGGATAATCTTTTTGGAAAAAGAGTTCTTTGGGGAAGGAACTAATGCCATTGAAATTTGGTTTGATGAAGTTCGAGAGGTAAAAAAATCAACACAATCAAATAAACTTACAGAATTAGATTTGATTAGAGAATCAAACCTCAATCTCCTCATAGACATACCTTTGAAGAGATCCGATAGAGTACCGCATCAACCGGATAGATATTATGATTTTTTGATTCGGGATGATGATCCTGTTGAGCTAGATGAGAATGATGAGGATCTGATCATCTATATGGATGCTCTACAGAGGACTGACTTTGAGGAATGGCTTAAAGCCATGAGATCCAAGATGGAATCCATGAAAATCAATGATGTATGGACACTCGTTGATTTATTTGAAGGGATAAAACTCATAGGGTATAAATAGATTTTTAAAATGAAAAGGGGTGCTGACGAAATGGTAGAGACCTATAAAATTTATTTGGTTGCTAAGGGATATCATCAAAATTATGGTATAGACTATGATGAGATATTTTTTTCTATGACAATGCTCAAATCTATTCGGATTATACTTATGATAGAACATACCTTGATTTCGAAATTTGGCACATAGATGTCAAGATAGCCTTTCTTAATGGAGAGTTGGAAGAAGAGGTGTATATGATACGCCTGAAGAGTTCACATCCATAGATGAATCTAAAGTATGCAAGCTACGGAGATCCATTTATGGATTAAAACAAGCCTCTCGAAATTAGAATATGTATTTTGATAAGACAATCAAAATATATGACTTCGTTAAGAATGGAGAGGAGCCTTGTGTGTACAAATAGGCTAATATTTTTGTAGTCATATTCCTTGTACTATATATGGATGACATTCTCTTAATTGAAAATGACATCCCTGCATTACAAAGTGTAAAGCTCTGGCTCTCATCATAATTCTCCATGAAAGATTTGGAAGAAACATCCTACATTTTGAAGATGAAGATCTACAAAGATAAATCTAAAAGGTTGCTTGGATTGTCTCAATCTACATAAATAAATATCATACTGAAACGATTCAGCATGACAAATTTCAAAAGAGACTATCTATCGATAGGCCAAGAAATATCTCTCTCTAAAAGAGATTGTCCAACAACCTCAAAAGAAAGAGAGCGTATAAGTAAAATCCTAAATGCCTCTAGAGTGGGATCTATCATATACGCTATGATATATACGAAGCCAAATGTGGCCTACTCGTTAGGGGTAATGAGTAGGTATCAGTCTAATCTGGGTGAAAAGTATTGGAAGGTTGTAAAAATAATCCTTAAGTATTTAAGAAAAATGAAAGATCAATGACTTATTTATAGAGATTCTGACTTAAAACTTATGGAGTATATGGATTTCAATTTTTAGTCGGACTATGATGATAGCAAAAACGTGTCTGATTATATTTTTACCTTGTATGGTGGGGCGATTGCTGAAAAAATTTTAAGCAATACACAGTAGCTGACTCTGTATGCGAAGCGAAATACATTGCAGCATCCGATGTTATCAAAGAGACAATTTGATTAATGAAATTCATCAGTGAGCTTGGGGTGGTTTCCTCTATTAATGGTCCAATTCTACTATACTATGATAGTACTGGAGCTATAACTCAAGCTAAAGAATTCAAGTCCCATCAAAGAATCAAACACATTCTGCATCATTATTATCTTATTCGAGAGATCATTGATAGAGGTGACATTGATTTATAGAAGATCAATGGAAAGAAAAATCTGGCTGATCCCTTCACTAAAGCTCTCGAGATCAAGAAGTTCGACGAACTCAAGTGAAAGATGGGTATTAGATACAAATCTAATTAGCTTTAGTACAAGTGAGAGTTTGTTGGCATCGTATCCTAAAGTCAATTATTTAAATGTAGATAATTGTGCATTTGTATATGTATTATACTTTGATTTATATTAATAAAACCTTGGCAGTTCATTTCTTGCATCTTTCATTTTTATTATAATGATGAAATCCTTAGAACAATAAACACTCGATAAAGGCGATGAGGATTTATTGAATAGTTCTTAAATTATGTTCATAATCAAATAATATGTTATTAATAGGAGTAATGTTTATCAAGTTTAGATCATTGTGTGTCATATAGATCGATTTTTTTCATAACCAAAGAGTATGAAGATACTGGTATGGCATGCAGGTGAAATATAGGAGTTCATTATTACGAACGTGACTCAGCTGCGGAGCACTCTACTGTCAAAAGTAGCTCACGAAGGATATAGATATAAGGGTTTCTCTGATCTAAGATTATCATGGTAACTTGCAAGTAACTCATTATGCTTTGGTGTTAGACTATTTGTATTTTTAATACAGTGACAGAAGATTTTTGGACATCGTCAAGTACTTACAAAGTCTGTGTGAGTCAAAATGAAATTGATCACTCTAGATTATAAGAGATAATGCTTCGCTGTATTTCAATTCAGTAAAACCTTAATCGAAATAATCCATGTGATCAATCATAAGATTTATAAGGTTAAAATATAACATGGAAGACTGATTAAGGGTTTAATAATTTACCCTGAAGTCGTCCTAAGCATTGAGGATCAAAGGGATGAATTATGTAGTAATCAGGGTTTGCCGTACCGGGCCGAACCACCCGATACGGGATGTACCGAGCCGGACCGGTGCTCAAACGGTCCGATTCAGATCTTTTTTTCGAGAAATAGCCCGAACCAATATCGAACCAGGTGGTTCGGTCCGGTTCGCTTCCATACCGTCCAAAACCGGACGGTATGGTCCGATACGGTGTGAACCGAACCGTATTGACACACCATGTGCCAAAAGTGATGAGGGGGGAGGGAGGGTCTGAGATCACATGCATAAAAAGCCTTACCTGCTTTGAAGTTCTCTGAGATGTCTCAGAGAACTCCCGAGGGTCTGAAGGTCTCAACAAAACCGTTAAGACCTTCGAAAAATTAGAAAAAAAAAAATTTATCAAATTATAGGAGTGGTTCGAGGAGAGGCTGATCTTTGGCCGGAGGTAAGATAATATGTTATTTTCTTAGTAAATATTTTTTTTTAAATTTTTATTGTTAAAAATAGGATAAGAATGAGAAAGAATAAAAATAAGAGAAAATCATACCAAAATCTTATAATTTTGGGATGATTTAATTATATATGATAGATCTTTGAAAGATCTACATGATGACATCAAAATTATTAATTTTTATTAATTATATATTTTTTAAATATTTTTAAATATTTATTTATTTAAAAATTAAAAAAAATTAAATTTTATGAAAAAAATTAGAGTTTGGAAATCATGTTTAGAATGATTCAAACTACTTATATCTAATTTCTATTTTTTTCAAATATTTAAAATTAAAAATTTTTTTTTTAATTATTTAAATTTAAAATTTTAATTATAAAATAAAAAATATATAAAAATAGTGTTATATTTTAGTTAATTTAAAAATATTATTTGAAACATATAACATATTTATTTTGAATTTATAAGTTTTAAAATAATTATTAAAATTATTTTAAAATTATATATAATTATTTTAATTATCGTTAAACTATCGTTGTTTGTTATACTTGCATATATTTATAAGAAAAAAATTTAGAGCATGACGTTCGTTCACTTTAATTAATCAGCTATTTTATAGTATATATTTATTTATATAAAAATTATTAAAAAAATAAAAAATAAAAAATCAGTGTTAGTTTTGAAATTGAGAATAATATTTAGAATGATTCAAAATAATTGAAATATTTGAATCTAACTTGAGATTTTTTTGAAATTTTTTTTGTAAATATTTAAATAGTAAAAAATATTATCAAATAAAAAATATATGTAATTAGTGTTATATTATAGGTAATTCGAAATAATTAGTATTTTGTTATATCTGCAGAAATGAGTAAGAAGAAAGATCAAGAGCGTGACATCGGTTGGGATCATGGTGAGATGCTCTCGGCTCGGCATCATTGGAGATGCAAATGGTGCAACACAGAGTTCAAGGAAGGAGTGACTAGGTTGAAGCAGCATCTAGCTGGTGGTTATCCTAATGTGTCGATGTGTCGAAAATATCCGCAAGAGGTCCGATAATTGATGAAAAAGTACTTTGTTGATTCGAAAGCAGCGAAGGAAAGGGCAAAGCAGAAAAAGATCGAAGTAGACCATCGAGCTGCAGATCCACCTTTTTATCACTCTAGAGAGTCAGAAGAGGCTTCTGCTTCAGATGATGAGGAGGCACAGATTGAGGCTGCCATTCATGCGAGCTTGGCGGATCAGTACCAGCAGGAGAAGATGGCCCGGTATAGAGATCGATTCAGACCATCATGCTACAAATCAGGATCTGGATCAGCGACTGGTAGGAGAGAATTCGAGTTCAGGACTACCTCAGTCAGAGAGCCTGGTGGTAGAGGGAGCAGACGCAGCATGTCTTCTTTGTTGGGAGCTTTTGGCAGTAGGAGGAGGTCCTTCAGAGATATTCTAGCAGGAGCCAGCATTCAGGATTTGGATCCACATGCTTTGTCCAGCAAGGATTCAAAGCAGCAGAGAATTGACAGTATGCTGAAAAAAGATAAGAAGAAGGATATGTGGTGAGCTATTGGATCATGATTTTATTTCAGTCATATTCCAGCAAATGCAGTAGCCAATCCTTACTACCGATCTGCTATTTCAGCCGTAGAGGCTGCCGGCCAGGGTGTAGATCCTCCAGGACCTAAGGACATCTATGGTCAGCTTCTTGACAGCAATAAGGAGGATCTACAGAGATGGATTGCTTCTTACAAAAATAAATGATCTACATACGGTTTGACAGTGATGTGTGATGGTTGGACAGGTCCTACTAGGCGGAGCATCATTAATTTTTTGACATACTGTGATGAAAAAATATTTTTTTACAAATCAATCGATGCTTCAGATAAGATGCACGATGCCACATATATCCTTGGTCTGATGGAGGAGGTGATTGATTCAGTGGTTGAGTAGCATATTGTGCAGGTCATCACAGATAACGGACCACAATATAAAGCTGCTGGAGAGTTGCTGATGGAGCAGCGACTGCAGATATACTGGACCCCATGTGCTGCACATTGCATTGATCTTATATTGATGGATATCGAAAAGATTCGCAGGGTGCAGCAGGTAGTGGAGATTGCCCAGATCATTACTAGATTCATCTACAACCACACATGGGTTCTTTCATTGATGCGGACGTATACTGGGGGGGAGATCTTACGACTGGGTATCACACAATTTGCTACCAACTACATAGCACTTGATAGTCTTCTTCAGAAGAAAACAACCCTACGTCAGATGTTTGTCAGTGCCGAGTGGTAGGAGAGCAGATATGCGAGGGCCGGCACTGATGGAAGTCATGTGGAGAACTTGGTGATGAGTCAGTCATTTTGGCAGCGGGCTGAGAAGATAGTGAAGGCTATCAAGCCTTTATATGAGGTGCTTCGCGTTGTGGACAGCGAGAGATACCTCCAGATGGGCTTCCTATATTACATGATGGAGAGGACAAAGAAATAGATCAGTGAGAATGATCCCAAGCATGCTCAAGAATTTATTAACATTATTGAGCACCGTTGGAACTATCAGATGGGCAGAGATTTGCATCTAGCTGGTAAGTTTGGATTCAAGAATGTTTTAAAATATTTTTTCGAAGCATGAAAATAAAATTATGCTTAATCAGTCTTGAAATTTATCTGCAGCTTATTACTTGAATTTGAGATTTCAGTATACTATTCCGGAGATAGATATGGAAAGCGAGCTTCTTGCTGCTCTTCGTAATGTCATATATAAGATGGTGCCTGATCTAGAAATCACGTCATTGTGTCTGCAAGATGTATGCTAGTTTAAAACAGATGTAATTATTCAACTGAATTCGATCTGATATATTTATAAATAATAAATATATTTTATTTCAGACGAAATAGTTTAGAGAGGGATCAGACAGTTTTGGAGTCCCATTAGCTGTCGTAAGCAAAAAGCAGATGAATCCAGGTAAATTACATATCAATAATGAGCAATGTAGATTGATATGTAATTTTGCTTAATAATATCATCAAATTTGATAATAATTTTACTTTTGTAGCTGAATGGTGGATTCATTTTGGAACGTCAGCAGAAAATTTGAGACATATGGCTGTCCGTATTCTTTCTCAGATGGTCTCTGCTAATGGCTGTGAGCGTAATTGGTCCACTTTCGTCCTTATCCACAGCAAACAGAGAAATTGTCTGACATAAAAATACCTCGATGATCTTGTATATGTTCACTGCAATCTAAGGTTGAGGCTAAAATATATTCAGGAGGAAGTTCAGTTGAAGTACACTGATCCGATGCTGGATGATTATGCCGACAAGGATGACGATCCGATCATCGGATGGCTTGCAGGTCAGCAGCAGGAGCCAGAACTTGATGAGCCAGGATCCCCTCCACGACCAGCCAGTGTGGGGGCAAGGGAGATCAGGGTGGATCCAGGGCAATGGGCAGAAAAAAATATTTCACATAGGATTCCAGCTGATCAGCCACAGTCTGAGGGGACACAAGGGACTCATTCATCACATGACTCGCTATCTGATACATCTTCCCAGAGATTCGAGCGAGAGATGTATAGACGTTCCTCCCGGCAGCCAGCAAGAAGGCATCCATCCTCCCAATCACAGGAAACTCAGTCATAGAGGGGCACAAGGGGGGAAAAGAAAAGACAGTTGCACGTGTACCACTCTCGAGAGTACAGGAGTGATCTGATTCAGATACGGACACCAAGGAGAGTGATGATGATACTGGTAGTAGTAGCCATGGATCTGATGATCAGGGAGGAACTGGAGGATAGGAGACCACCATTTATGAGACACAGCCACAGGGTGATATTCGATTCACCGGTGAGTCTCAATTTATGCATGTCACATAGGATAGAGATCATGATGGACGAGTCGGTAGAGATCGTGGGAAGTCGATTTCATATAGATGACGGGCTCCTAGAGGTCGTCCAGCACATGATGCAGCTGCGGACGATCTTGCACGTGGAGTAGGGTCTATGGATGTATCTGGATCATCCTCGTATTATGGATTTTATTATCCACAGCCACCTTATGATCCATATGCATATGGTGCATCCGAGGCATCATCTTCTAGTGGTTACTACCCTATGCAGCCTGGAGCAGCTCCAGGATCAGATTTTGCTACTGGCATATTTGGATGGACTTCTCCACAACCATACCATCATCTTGAGGATACTTCTCAGAGTCAGAATTTTAGCGAGAGGTCTGAGATGTCTTACAATCCAGAGAGGATGCCTCATGGGATGATGAATATTCGAGAGTATGGTGCAGCTTGGCTAGAGGATTGGACTGATGTCCCTTCAGACTATGTTGATAATTCAGATATCTACGAGCGTCACAGACACTCAACAAGAAATTAAATGCAGAGTACATCTTAAGGTTCATATATCAGTTATTTGGCTTTGTACTTAAATATTTAGATACATTTTAATGTATATTTTATATATTTTTTCTTTAGTTTTAAGATGACATAGTTGAAATATAATGTAAATAAATATATATTTAAAATTTTAGATCAAGAATCTTTGTACCGCAACCTAACTCCAAATTGAACCCAAATATGTCAATAATATGCAATATAATGCCATATTGAGGTTGTATTTATCAATTATTAATTTTAAAAATAAAAAAAATTAAAAATTAAAAAAATTATGTACCGGTACCGGACCAGTATGCCGGGGCGTACCGTGTGTCGGTACGATACGGTACTGATACCGTACCATATCGATCCGGCACCGGCACGTCGATCGGTACCGGTACAGTGAACATTGGTAGTAACCATATGCCAAGATTCTTGAATATTACTTTGCATTTATTCAATCTATCCGGACGTCAAATATCATTGCTAGATGGTCATTTCAATTAGTATAAAAGTTAATTTCTATACTACCGACTTAGAGTTTGAATCTATGGAGTCACGCACATTGTCGAGCAATGTGGAAAAAGACTTAACGAAGATTTATATGTTCAATTTAGAAGTAGGTGACTTGGTTAAATAAATAGATTTACTTAATTGAGAATTAAAATTCTAGATCATATGGAATTAAATACTGGCTATGTTTAGTTAGCACTGGGCATTAGTTGCAGAATTAATTTCGAGGATGAGCTTGAATTAATTTACAATCCAAGGAATGTGAGGGGATTAGGTTCGAGTCCTAATTTGGTTAGGACCCGAACTTCTGATCAGTGTTTGATTTGAATTTAGAGGTGTTGCTCCAAGAATTGATTTTGATGATCGCAAACCATTTGAGGAGACTACTAATGAGTTTCTTATCTTTGAAGAATATTTTTATGATATTTCAGGTAGTTCAAAAGATTAAGTTTGAAAAGCTTCATCAAGTATCTCAAAGTTGAAGTTTCTGCAAGTTGGAGAAATTTTCGAAGCCTTTTAAGAGTGTCAAATTGATTTGAAGCCATTTGAGAGCATTGAAAGTGTTCTGATGAGTTTCGAATCTTAAATACATAAAAAATTAGGTTGGCATAAAATGGGACGATCTATCTGGGTCATCTCCTTTTTTTGGATAGCCGGCACGTATTGTTTTGACTCATAGCACGCAGTGAGACGACACATATGGGACGACCCGTGCAGTGGGACGACCCACTTGAGATGACCTCAGAGACCCTGAGACCAAAACAGAAAGCTGAACTTTCTGTCTGGCCAATTGAGGCATCCCATGGGACATCCCATTGCCAGTGAGACACCCCATGGGACATCCCATTCCTGTGAGCACACATAACGGCTAGTTTTCAGTCTATTTTTGGTGCATTTAATGTGTATTAAACACTCTCCAACAGCTCTAAACTGATACTAAGACATTCTCAAATGTAAATGGTGATTATAAATATTCTCTTGAAGTAAAAAATTATAAGTTTGCAAGCATTCAAAGCTTATATTCTTGAAAAGTTCAAGAATCCCTAAAAGAAAAGAAAAGAAGTATTCAATCAGCTCACCAACCACTCTCCAGCTGCAATCAAGTGTGTAATTCATTGAGGATGTTTAGCAAAAGCTTTTTTCCCTTAAGTATTGTATTACTATTACATTTATTATGTTTATTTATGGGGATATTGTGTTGAATTTTTTTGTGCCTTATTTTTCTCATATTGTACTTTGGGTTTTGAGTTTTAGGGGATTTCAAAACTCAGTTGGATTGATCCAAATCTGAAATCAGATTGTTGAGGGTAGGCTTGTATCCTAAAAATAAGTATTCTTGCTTGGATAGTAAGGGTCGGAGTTGTACGATGTGTTGTAACTTTGAAATCCGTTTAGTGGATTGAATTCTCATGTAGGAACTTGGAGAGTGGATGTAGGTGCAAGGTTGGCACCGAACCACTATAAATTCTTTGTGTTTGTTAAGCTTGCATCTCTTTACTTATTCTTTGTGCTTTATACTTATCTATCATTTGTGTTTGATTTCATTTTCATTACAAATCAGCTCTCTCCACTTAACATTTAGCACATTCTTAAGTGCACTAATCTTAAAAATTTTAAAAAGATCCAATTCACCCTCCCTCTTGGGCTCCATATCTAGGCAACAAGTGGTATCAGAGCTCGATGCTCTAGTCCTTGCTTGATTTAACCATCAAGAGCCAAAGGTCTATGGAAGCCCAATTTGACACATCCCTAGCTGAGGGGCAATCCACAAACCGACCTCTACTTTTCAATGGGTCAAACTACACCTATTGAAAAGCTCGGATGAAAATTTTTATTCAAGCACTTGACTATGATATGTAGAGTATTATAGTAAATGGACCACATATACCCACTAAATTGATTGATGGTATGTCTCTCCCTAGGCCGGAAGGTGAATGGGATGAATTTGATAAGAAAATGGCTCAGCTCAATGCTAAAACCATGAATATTTTATATTATACTTTAGATATAAATGAATTTAATCATATTTCTACTTGTAATTTAGCTAAAGAAATTTGGGATAGGTTAGAAGTTGCACATAAAGGCACAAACCAAATAAAAGAGTCTAAAATCAATATACTTGTACACAACTATGAACTGTTTAAAATGAAATCTGAAGAGTCAATAACTCAAATGTTCATCCATTTCACTGACATCATAAATATTTTAAAAAGTTTTGATAAATATTATTTTAACAGTGATCTTGTGAGAAAAGTGCTCAGGTCTTTATCAAGATAGTGGGAGGCAAAGGTCACTACAATCCAAGAAGCCAAAGATTTAAATACTCTACCATTGGAGGAGCTAGTTGGATCCCTCATGACTCATGAACTGATCATGAAGTAACACTCTGAGAAGGAGACCAGAAGAAAAAAGACTATCTCGCGATCCTGAGTCAGCTCAATCTCAGACTGAGTCAACTTATCTATGACTGAGTCGACTCAAAATAGAATTGAGTTAACTCACCTGTGTGCTGGCCTGAAACTTTCGAAACATAGCTTTCTATCTAGCTTCTCCTCTGAAACATAGTTGACCTAGTCTAAGATAGAGTCGACTCACTTTCAACTTAGTCGATCTAATCTCAGATATGAGCGACTAAGATGCTGAAACTTGCTATCCTAATCGATTCTTCTGCTGGCTTGCTCCCTTTACTCTTTGGCCTCTTCTCTTGTATCCCCAAGGCTTGGGAGCGCCACACTCGAGCTCACACAAAATGAGTACGATGGGTGACTAACTTTCTTTCTTGGACTCCAAATCAAGCAAACAAATATAGAGATCATCATAAACCAAAATATGTATATGAAGAAGATCTTAAGAAAGTTTGGTATGAAGAATGTTAAAGGTATTGGCACCCTTATGAGCTCAAATTGCAAGCTTGATTGAAATTTAAAGGATAAAGCGATAGATCCTAAGCTATATCGAGGTATGATTGGATCTCTTCTTTAGTTAACTGCTAATAGATATAATATTATATTTAGTGTTTATATGTCCACTCGTAATCAATTAAGTCCTAAAGAATTACATGTAATGACTATTAAAAGAATCTTTAGATATTTAATTGATACTCAAAATACTAGTGTATGATATTTGAAACAATCTTCTTTAGATTTAATTGATTATTCAGATGTTTTGCAGAAAGTAAATTAGATAGGAAAAGTAACAGTTGTACATGTTAATTTTTAGGTATTAATTCGATCTCATCATTTTGTAAGAAATAAAATTTAATGACATTGTCTATAGTTAAAGCTGAACACATTGCAGCTGGAAGTTATTGCACTCAACTCTTATGGATCAAAAAATAATTAAAAAATATGTATGACTTGTAGTAAAATTGCTATTAAATGTGACATAATAAATATCATTAATCTAACTAAGAATCTAATTCAACACTCAAGATCTAAGCATATAAAAATTAAATATCATTTTATTAGAGATTATGATCAAAATAATGATGTTGTACTTAAATTTATTTTAATAAAAAATTAAATTGCTGATATCTTTACAAAATCTCTAGGTGAAAAAAAAATTATTCAATTAGAAAAGGATTGGGAATCTATGATCCATTCATTTAAAATATTGTCCTTGCAAATTCTTGAAGTTTTTTATTCATTTCTATAAATGATTCCTTTAATTTGCACCTATTGATTTATGAGTTTAAATATAAATGGATTGATTTTTAATATGAATTAAATTTTCACACGATTGAATGCATCATTTCATAAAAAGCAAAATCTTCTAAAATATCTCCTGTGCCAGACTAAGCCAACTAACCAAAGATTTAATCAACTTACGTCTAAGCCAAGTCACCCATAATCTAAGTCGTCTCGGATGTTGAGAACCAGCCTTTTAATGGATGCCCTAGGCTTTCATTCTTTACCGTTTCATTTTTATTCTTCAGTCTTTCTGTTCCAAAAACCTCCTATCCCACAAAACCATCTATCTCTTGTCTTCATTTGTGGAATCACCATGGGATTTAGCTGAAAAATAGTACCTGTGAAGTACATCACTCATCACATGAAGCGGCAAAAGATCTCTAGAGAAAAATCACTATGCCCAAATTTGATTGCCGTTGAGCCAAAAGCAAACTCTCCAAAAAGGGAACTCAGAGGTACAATTTAGAAGGATAAGGATCAACCATCACCTCCAAAGATATCACTAACAAACTGATCTATTATTTTGGGAAGGAGAATATTTATGCAAGAAGGATTTGTATTTTACCGTGCTTTTAGAAAATTTGGTTGGGAGTTTTTTTATTCATTGAATGAAGCCATTTTTTCTCGACTTGTTCTATAGTTTTATGAAAATGCCTCGATGGAACCGAATGCTATCAACTCAAGAGTGGCAAGGAACTATGGTTGACTACCAGTCTTCTCCAACAGTTGCTTTGGATTCCTTCTACTGATGAGTCATCCAACTCCATGTTTTCAATAAAGGAAGCATTGGCACATGTTTTTGGAGGAATTGATGTTGACAACATCAAGGATCAATTTGCTAACAAGCTGTTCTCAGAAATGAGATTGCTGTATAGCTTTGTATACAAGATCTCCATGCCCCAAGTGGGTAGGTTCAATTATGTCACAAATAAGGATCTTCAGTTTATGTATTACATCATTTGTGAGTACCCACTGAATCTCTCTAACTTTATAATTCACCAGATGCAAGAAGCTATTGCCAAGAACAAAAGAAATTTGCCATTTGGAATGATTCTTACCTTAGTCTTCAAGCTTGCTGGTATTGATCTACAGAATGAACCTAGTAGGATATTGCATCATTCCGATACTTACAATAAGTATTCCTTAAAAAGGATAGGGTATGAGAAAATTGAGGGAGTATGGATAAGAAAAGGACATGCAAGAAAGGGTAACATTGAGAGTTTGGATGAAGGACAAAGGTCAGATGCTCAAGCCACTTATAAGGAACTTCATGAATCTACTCAACTAGGAGCTTCTTAGTCTGGTGGTGGTCTGGAGGGATGTGTACTACACTTTATCGACTGATGATGGACTTACACTTTAGAATGGTAAATATACATCAGCTGGTTCAAAACTTGGTTCAAAGGGTTGCTGGTATTGAAGAAGATGTGAAGGTGATCCGAAAGTTTCAAGAACAAGCTATTCCCATAGTACTGCCACTGCAAATCCAACCAAGAGCACCCTCTCGTGCCAGAGTTACTAAAAAACTATATTCCACTCACCGTCTTTATCCCCAGAGCTCTAGGTCTAGAAGAAGCTCATCCATTGAATTTGTGGAAAGTTCCTCTAAATCTCATAGTGCTGTTTTCCTTTAGACCACCATTATCATCATCATATCATCATATTTTTTGGATGATCTTTTGTTTACTATGCCTGATCCTACTTTATCTCTTTTTAGAAAAGATAAGTACTTTTTAATGATGTAAAAACTTTTATGTCCTTCAATGCTATGTTTCACTTTTCCTTCAATGAATGTTTATTTTTGTGATAAGTTGTGATTGAATATGATTGAATTGACTAAGTCTGATATCATGATTAAGTGGATGATTGATTAATTATATGATACACTGTTTGAATATGATACATTGGTAATATTATTGAAAAGAAAAAATGGTATTTGCCCCTTCTTTTTAATAATGACAAAAAGGAGGAGATAAAGATAAAGACTTAATTGAGATAAAGATAAGACCTAAAGGTAGAAATTTTGAAGTTAAGTTGAATTAAATAACAAAGGGAGAGAAATAATGAGAAAAAAGTGTGAAAAAATATGAAACTTTTTGAGCAAAAAGTTAAAATATGCTTATTTTAAAAATTTATTCAAGAAAGAGAGAGTTTTGATTGAGAATTATCATCTTATCAATTCTGTCTTTTCCACATTAAAAAAAGGGAAGCTTTATTGAATATCTAAAGTTCATATATATTGAAATTTCAAATTCTTTTAATACTTGAAAGATAATAGTCAAAGAATTTTATTGACATTAAAAATGGAGATTGTTAGCTTTAGAATTGATTTTGATGATGTTAAAGGTGTTTAAGTATAAATTATATTTATTAATTAAGTGCTTAAGAGTAATTATAAGTTTCCTCAATGTGCTTAATCACTTTGCTCAAAGAGCTATATTCTTAAGAAAATTTAAGTTTCCAAACTCAAGTTCTTCAGATTGGAAGTAAAGAAGTTTAAGAATTGAAAGAAAAATCTAATCCAGATGTATCTTTCAACAAGCATAAGTTATGTTTGAGAAGGCAAGTTTAGTTTAGATCAAGGAAAGCTGTTTAAAACTCCTTATAGCATGCTTGGTATGCAACTGAGCTGATCTAGTATCAATAGTGTTGGGTTCCGGCCATGCAGCGAAAAGTAATTTTTAAAAAATTTAAAACAAGTAAATCAATAGCTTTATCAAATAAAACTATCGAGCCGAACCTAAAACCCTAGAATCACTTTGCCGATCACGATCAAAGCAAATTCAAGCATGCAAAGAGAAAGAAAATTATACTTTAATCAATATAAAAAAGTGGTACATTGGTGTTCTCCATAAGACCTCAAAGTAGAAGTTCTCCAATGGTGATCCACACGAAAGTTGGCCAAAGTCCTTCCCAACCAGTGCACTGTCGCAGCCTTGTCTTCTCAAGAATGCTGTCGGTTTCGAACTTGTGTCACGATCGCACCAAAGTCTAGTTACTTTCGATCTCACCACCAAAATGACACCAAGAAGACACTCTTCAGATGTTATGCAACTTAGGATTTAATTTTTAGCTCCAACACATGAAAAAACTAAATCCTAGGGTACTCAAGCAACACTTGTTGAAAATCTCACCATCCTTGTAGCAACTTTTGCCACTCAAAATACTTCCTTTTTTTTCTAAAAATTTTTTAAAAATTTTTCTTATGTTTACCACGTCCCTCCTCTTAGTTTTAGCTAAAAATCACTATAAGAAGCCATGTGGGGTGTCCCCTATAAATAGGGGACCAGGGGACGTCACATGGGATGAAGGGGTGCCAACCTTTGGTGATCCAACTTCCCATGCACCAAATAAATTCATCAAGTAAATTTTTTAGTGATCCAATTACTTAGAGTAGAAGGACTCTTAGTCTTCTATGTACCATAAAAAATTTAATAAATTTTGGCATCAAAACATAGGAATTCTGATCAGAAATTTAAGGTAACACATAGAAATTTAAGAGTCCTCATTAAGAAGGACTCTTCCTTTCACACGCCTAAAATAAAGGGGGTGGCATTTATTTTTACCGTGGGTTCTAGTGAGCACAGAAGACTCCTTCTCCACTTGAAACTCTTTCAAGTTGGATAAGGATCTAATCCAAATTGACCCAATCCCATTAGGTCAAAGCCAACTGGTCTAGGTTAGCTCAAACACTTTGATCTAAACCAATTTGAAAACTTGGGTTAATACAATATGCTAGCATATCAAATTAACCCATAAAATTTATATTAAACTCTAGTTAGATCAGATCAAGATCAAATCTCAAAGTGTGTGACCTATTGGGTTCCAAATCTAACCAGCAGTGGATTAAGACTTTCGACGTAACCCTAATCCAATGAGATTAGGTCACCCGAAGAGTCCCAATCCACTTGAACTCTTCCAAATTGACTCCAAAATTAAACTCTTTCAATTCTGATAAATCTATAAGTCAAGATTGATGTATAGCAACATATCATGACTACCTAAAAGATTTAAAATTTTGATGAAAAATTATCAAAATATCCTTCAGTGGTAAGTTTTCGTGTAATTCAATCCTTCATTCAAAAACATCCCAGATGAGCTGTGGGTATGAAAATATGTCAAACCCAATCATTTATCTTTATGTATCTCAATCTGAAGGTGATGATTCAGTTGATGACATATTATAAATTTTTTTCTAATTATCAACCTGCTTTGATCAAAGACTTCCAGAATCATCATCCTATAAGATCACATAAGATGTTCGCTCTCCTTATTAGGAGTGACTAATCTCTTATTGATCACTTACAACCTCCATGCACACTTCACCATATCCAGAACACCCCACACAAAGATTAAAGAACCAAGTTAGGTAGTGAACTAAAATATGGATCTATGTACACAAGGTACCATGGTGACCTTAGGTCTAAGGATCACTTATACAACTCTCACTAAAGAATCATCAGTTGACATGTAAATAAGACTCCATCTGATATTCTCTCGTAGGTCAATTCAGTGAACTCATTCTCTAATGAGCACCCATATCATTGTATTAGTGTCACCACACAAGTCATTGTGAGATCAACCACCCTCATTTCTGAGCATACATAGGACATACCAGTCTTACCGATATCATTGATCTCCGACTTAATATACCAATGACTAAAAATATTTTAGATTAAAACTATTGAAAATTTAGGTCTCACTGACGTGATCTCATCACGGTCCTAAAATCATTGTCCAGACCTATGAGGTTCATTATAATCTTAAAATTAATAAGATGCAGCATATAATGAATCAAAAATATCTATTTTATTAATAATAAATATCAATTAGATGAGTTTGAAAGATAAATTATAAAATACATCATATTGCATCCCATATACGATTGACTTGTAGGATATTATTCTTTCAATCTCCCACTAGCACTAAAGCCAATCACTCCTATACTTAATGCCCATGCTATCAAGATGGCGGTCAAACTACTGCATTAATAAGACTTTAGTGAACAGATCCGCTACATTATTCTTGGTGTCAACTCGCCCCACAATCACATCACATCTTTCGACAATCTTTCGAACGAGGTAAAACCGTCTTAGGATGTGCTTGGATTTATGATGAGACCTTAGTTCTTTGGCTTGAGCAACTGTCTCAGTATTGTCACAATAAAGAGGCACTGATTGTTTAGTCCCTGAAACCACACTCAACTTTGAGATGAATTTCTTCATCCAAACGACCTCCTTAGTAGCCTCACTTGCAACAATATACTCAGCCTCAGTGATCGAGTCAGCAACAGTTTGCTGTTTGAAATTTTTTCAACTTACTGCACCACCATACAGAGTGAACACATATCCAAATATCGATTTGCTATCATCCGAATTAGATTAAAAACTAGAATCGGTATAACCTTTCAGTTTTAAATCAGATCCACCATATATCAGAAAAATATCTCTAGTCCTTCTCAAGTACTTGAGTATGTTTTTCACAGCTTTTTAATGATCCTCTTCGGGATCAGCCTGAAATCTGCTTACAATGTCCAAGGCATAATCAACATCAGGTCCGGTACATAATATAGCATACATTATTGATCCTATAGCCGAAGCATAAGGAATAGAACTCATTTTATTTCTCTCTTCAGGTGTCTTAGGAGACATCTTCTTAAAGAGTTGTATGCCATGACCTATGGGTAAGTAACCTCTTTTACTTCCCTCCATGTTGAACCTTTTCAAAATAAGGTCAATGTACCTAGACTGGGACAAGCCTAGCATCCTAATCGATCTAGCCCTATAGATCTTATTTATACCAAATACATAGGATGCTTCACCCAAGTCTTTCATAGAAAATTTTTGTGATAGCCAAATCTTGACCGATTGCAATATCGGGATATCATTCCCAATGAGCAGTATGTTATCCACATACAAAATCAAGAAGATAATAGCACTCCCACTAGTCTTCTTGTACACACAAGGTTCATCCATATTTTTGATAAAGCCAAATGATTTGACTGTATCGTCAAAATGGATGTTTCAGCTCCTCGATGCTTGTTTTAATTCATATATGGATCTATTCAGCTTACATACCTGATTTGCTCTCTCACTTAAGACAAATCCCTCTGGCTGAGTCATATAGACTTCTTCCTCAAGATTTTCATTGAGGAGGACTGTCTTGACATCCATCTGTTAGATCTCATAGTCATGGTATGCTATAATAGCAAGCATTATCCGAATAGACTTGAGTATGGCTACTGGCAAAAAGGTTTCTTCATAATCAACATCTTATTTTTATCTAAAATCTTTTGTCACAAGCCTGGTCTTATAGGTCTCTACCTGGCCATCTGCTCCAATCTTCTTTGTGAAGATCCATTTGCAACCTATTGGGGTCACACCCTTAGGCACATCAACCAAAGTCCATACATGGAGTCCATTTCAAATTTCATGATATTTATCCACTTGTCAGAGTCACTACTCATGACAGCTTTCGAATAGGTCGTAGGATCATCATTCTCAATGATGTGGATTGTGTTGTCATTCTCAATGACAAATCCATATCTGAGTGGTACATTATGCACTCTACTCGACCTTTGGAGAGGAGGTGTGTGTAGTGGTTGTGCCTCAACAATGGGCACATCTGATTGAGAACTATTTGATAAATCCTGGATGGATTATAGGTTTTGAACTTCCTCAAGTTCAACAGACTTCCCACTGCTGCTTTCTTGGATAAACTCTTTCTCCAAGAAAATGGCATGTCTACCAACAAACACCTTTTATTGAGTAGGATTATAGAAGTAGTATCCTATACTCTCCTTGGGATAACCTATAAATCTGTATTTTTCTGATCTAGCATCCAGCTTATGTCCATCAATAATTTTCACATAAGCCGAACAATCTCAAATCTTAAGATACTTAAGATTGAGTCTTTTTTCCTTTCATATTTCATATGGAGTGCTAGAAACAGATTTTGAAGGTACTTTATTTAAAATATATGCTGCAGTCTTAAAGGCATATCCCCAAAAGAATAATGAAAGATCCGTGAAACACATCATGAACCGCACCATATCTAATAAGGTGCGATTCTTTCTTTCCATAATTTTATTTAATTATGGAGTATAAGGAGGTGTCTATTGAGAGAGTATTCTATTTTATTTTAAATAATTAAAAAATTCGCTGGATAAGTATTCTCTTCTTCGATCCGATCAAAGAGTTTTAATACTTTTACTAGTTTATTTCTCGACCATTCTTTGATACTTTAAATTTATCAAAAGCTCTGGATTTGTATTTCATTAAATACACATATCCAAATCTTGACCTACCATCAGTAAATGTGATGAAGTGAGAGTATCCACCTCTGGATTGAGTCGACATTGGACCACATACATCGATATGTACAAGATCTAAAATATCACTCGTCCTTTCTCCATGTCCAGTAAATAGAATCTTGATCATTTTTTTCATGAGACAAGATTCACAAGTTTCATATGATTCATAATCATAAGGATCAAAAAAATTATCTTTGTATAACTTGTTAATCCTTGACTCATTTAAATGGTCAAGTCAGTAGTGCCAGAGGTATGTGACATTCACATCCACTCTCTTTCCTTTCTTCATATTTTCAACATAAAGCATATTATTATTAAGTGAAAGAAACATAAGATCATTATCAATAAAAGTACTTCTATAATATTCATTAAAAAAATATATAGAACAACTATTGTTCTTTGCAATTATTTCAAAATTTTATTCCAGCAACAACGGTACAGAAATAATATTTCTAATAATATTAGAAATATAATAACAGGTCTTCAGTTCCTAAATTTTATTCGAAGGCAACTTCAAAATCGTGGTTCCTACGGCTTCGATCTGAATGGACTCTCCACTAGCACCGAATAGCTCGAAGTCACCTTTGTTCAGATTTCTTATTTTCTGTAGACCTTGTAATGATTTACAAAGGTATGAGCCATAGGCGGTATCCAATACCCAAGAATCTGAAAATGAAGTACTTAATGATAAATTAGTTTGTATCATATACAAACCTTTAGCAATGCTTGCTGATTTCACGGTTGCAAGGTACTCCTTGCAATTTCTCTTCTAGTGGCCCTCCTTGCAATTTCTCTTCTAGTGGTCCTCCTTGCCATAGTGATAACAAGTACCTTTGGTGGAGACCTTCTTCGCTTTCTTCTTGGAGATGCCAGCTTTAGGGTTCAGTTTTTTCTTAGAACACTTTTTTGCCTTCTTCTTGCTGATCTTATCAAGATGAAAGACCTGAGCTTTTTCTCTCTTGAAATGGCTCTCTACTATTTTTAACATATTCAGCAGTTCAGGCATACTAGTGTTCAATTTGTTCATATGATAATTTATAACAAACTGAGAAAAAAAGTCAGGGAGAGACTGCAGGATCAAATCCTGACTCAATTTATCATCCATGAAAAAATTCAGTTGTCCCAAATGAGTGATCAAATCAATCATCTTTAGGACATACGTTTGTACGAAAAAATCTTCAGTCATACAGGTATGGAATAACTGCTTCGATATCTCATATCGAGCAGTGTGACTTTGTTCCCCATATAACTCCTTAAGATTAAGGAGAATAGAGGGAACGTCTATGTCCTCATGCTGCCTCTGGAGCTTGTTGCTCATGGAGGCAAGCATAATACATTTGACAGTCACACTGTCATCTTTCAACATCTTGTATGCGGTCCTATCCTCCTCAAAAATATCTTCTCCAAGAGAATCTGGAGCTGGTGTATCTAGAATATAGGAGGTTTTCTCCTGAGTAAGAACAAGTCTCAAGTTTCTTAATCAGTCGATATAGTTAGATCCAGTCAACTTGTTTGCATCTAAGATACCTCTAAGTGAAAGTGAGGATGCCATGTGTATAGTTAATCTACAACAATAAGAACATAATATAAGCGGACAACTCATGATGATATGCACAACTAGACTAGGACTTTTATCTAATTGTGTCTCCCATTATTTTATCGAATTTCATAACCCTCAAGTATGAAAATTGAGAAACATTCTAATGTTTCTTAGTGGGGTTGAGATTTCTATTCCTCACAAACACTTTGTGGATAGTACAATAAATATTTATGAGTTCAAGAGTAGGTAACTCTTTACTAATTGTACTTTTACAATTCTCAACATCATTCACTCTGGCCTCTAGATCACATATAGTCTTATGGATAGCACAACAAACTATAGTGTTCTAGTTAAGTTGACTCTTCAATCCCATATGGTCATACTTAAATAATGCTGTCCTTTTGGATAGCACAACAAAGCAACACCATTCAAATATGCCATAAGCATCAATATGCACTTGATCAACATCATGTCAATTTCTATAGTAAACCTTATGGATAACACAACAAGCTCACTAAGATCTTGACATACTCTATCAATCAAGTTTGAAGGAAAGTCCTTGTAATGTCTACATCACTAATCAATCTAAGTTCAAAAATCAACATGATCAAATGGATTAGGTGAGTAGGTGGGAGGCTCTCCGTAGCTTTTCTAGATACCAACAAAGTTGGTCAGACCAGCATACGGACCTAATTAGAAAATCATCTTTCACACTTTTTTTGACACCAATTGATCTTAAGAATTTGACTTTTGATTAAAAAATAAATCCTGACATTACAACTTAATATAATTTGACAAAGGACTTTAAACTGATCTCGGCACATCCTAACTACAACCACATAAAATGTATACTACAAATTATGCAACTTGACATGCTTCTACTATTCTAAATAGCAATCATATGACATGCTAAAATCATATAAGGGTGCAATGGATATCAAAATATATGTCAAGTATATCGAAAAAAAATAACAAACTCTAATCACATTAGGCATGCTTTACACCCTTAACAATGCATCAATTTGAGCATCATACAACCATGATAATATAAATTCTATAATTATCATAAATTAATAATTTAATAACTAAAATTTAACATCATGGCATATATAAAGTCAAAAATAATTTTTTGAGTTTAAAGGATTGATGCTATAAATTAATGCAAAATTTTTTGGCAAGATATGCACAAGAATGATTCTATGCACAACTATTGTACCTATTTGATCGAATTAGACAAAAGTAGCTCTGATACTACTTGTTGGTGTAGAATTTCACCGACGTCGGAGAAGCTGGAGTCGAGGGGATCGCGTCCGCCGTCAGGACCTGCAAGGAAAGTCTAAACCGGAGTTAGGGGTGCTCTGGCAAGATCCTCCGACGCTCAAGTCAGTACTTTGCCTCAACAGAAATGAAACACTCGAATAGAATTTTAGCAGAGTTTCGGGATATAGTTTTTGAGTTTAGAGAAGAATGTATCTGGGGGTCCCTTTTTATAGACGGAGAGCGTAACTGATTGACAGCGACGTCTGTAACTGCCTGGTAGTGGGCCGTTCGAGGCCACATGGAGTTTGTTACGGAGAGTAGTGGCGTCAGTGGGCTGTTCAGAGCCACATGGAGTTTGTTATGGAGAGTGGAGTGGTGTCCATTGTCGCGACTTGCCAGAGAGTGATGGGGCCATGTGGAATCTGTTACAGAGAGTGGAGTGGGGTAGTGGCCATTGTCGTGACTTGCCAGAGAGTTTGGGCCTGATGGCTGAAGCTCGACTGGGACATTCGATGGAGCGAAATGGCTATCTGTCTCTGCAATCTAAGAGAAGCTCGGATATTTTCGAGGTTGCTGATGAGTCTACTGTTGTCGGGAGCCTTGGACACTGATCCTGCAGGTAGAAGTCATCTGCTGTAAAAGCTCGGACGGAGACTTTCTATTGGAGAAGTCCGGTAAGAGTCCGATTACTAGAGGAGTCCGTCTGAAATTTACCTGATATAGAAGCTCGTTTGAGGACTGTCCGTCGGAGAGGTCTGGTTTCATGGGAAATCCGACAGAGGGTCGACCGACAGTGAAATTCGGATGGCACTGAGGAGGTTCATCCGCTGGGGGAGTCTTGGGGACACTGTGGAAGGTCGAACGTTGGAGGAGTCCGGGATTCAATTCTGTTGTAGAAGTTTGGATGGAGTCTGGCTCTTGTAGGAGTCTGGATGAGGTCCGCTTATTGTAGAAGCTCGAATGAAGACCAGTTGTCGTGGAAGCTAGAATAAAGATTTCTTATTGTAGAAGTCCCACTGCTGGAGAAGCTCGATCATTGACGAAGTTCGAAAGAAGTTCGAAATAGAAATCCGGCTGGTGGAGCCTGTCCATTGTAGAAATTCGTCTGGAATCCATCCGCTGTAGAAGTTCGGCTGGGATCCGGCTCTTGTAGGAGCTCGGATGAAATCTGAAAGGCGATCGACCGTCATAAAAACTTGGATGGAGTCTGGTTACTGTAGAAGTCCTACTATTGGAGAAGCTCGAACATTGACGAAGTTCAAAAGAAGTTCAGAGTAAAGTTGTTCGTGGTTGGAAGAAGTTTGAAAGAGATTCGGAGAATAGTCGATCACTGTAGAAAATCGACTGATAGTGAAGCTCAGAAAGTGTTTGGAGCAGCCCAGTAGATGAATAGAGGAGCTCATTATTGAAGAAGTTTGGATGGTATTATGGAAGCTCGGACGATCGGAGAAGTTCAGAAAGATGCGACACAAGGTCGGAAGCCGGAAGAGCCCTGGAAAGGTCAGCCTTTTACGAACTTTGACTGGGGTTATTTTATACCCAACACCAGTCCCCCTACTTTCGAGTTCGGATTTTGAATGAAGGAAGTACAGAAAAATTTTCACAACCGAAGTTGCCTCCCTCGATTTTCGTACTCGATTGTTTCCAAATATTTTGGCGTTTGGCACGCTGGTGTTGCAGCCTTTTCAAATCGAGGTGATCCGAAAAGATTTTTTCAGAATTTCTGCTGGAGCGTTGCTCTAAGCACGACGTAATAATGATTCTGTCAGTTGTCAGCCATCTTTAGCCACCTGCCATGATGAGTGGGTCACGCGACGGTTATAGATCGGCCAGAGAAAATCTACGATTATTATTGCGTCAGACCCCGTCGCCTATTTAAACCCGCCTCCCTCCTTTAGGGGTCTCACTTTGCCTGGGAGTTTCTTCGGTCCCTCCTTCTTCCTGAGAGTTTCATTCTTCCCCAGCATCCTTCTCGGCCTTAGGCGTTCTTCGAGTCATCCCCATCTCTGCATCTCTGCATCCTTCAGACCAGCCTAGGTTAGTTCCAGAACTCTCTTTTTTTTCATGGCTCTGTTTCTAAGCTGTGCCGATCTTCTTTCGTTGCAGATATGGATGCGGATACGGCTCGGATGTTAGCCAAGAGTCTCAAGGCCCACAAGAGGAAAGGCGCTGCAACTTCTGGGTCGGCGAAGAAGGCGAGGATCGAAGAGACAGATCCGGCCGTGCTTCGCCTTGATCGCCCAGAGCCCGCGCTTGTGGTACATCTTCGATCGTGAGTACTTCTCGATCCCATGGAAGGGGGAAGAAGAGAGACTGAAAGAAGAAGTTAAGTACTTAAAGCAATCCTCGATGATGGCTGGAACCGAGAGTTCGAAGTCTGAAGAAGCCGAGCTTCCTTAGAGCTTTTTTACCTTTTATTCTATGTATTTCTTTCTTTTCTTGTTGCTTTTTTTTTGGCCTTCAAAGGCTTTGTAACGCACACTTTACTAATGAAATGAAAAGAAAATTTTTCATTATTTTGTCCATTCTTGCATTAAGTTGTCGTTTACCAAACTTTTTTTGTCTTCTATCTTATTCAATGTCGACGTTGTTTGAAGATTCCTGATCATCGCCGTATTGATTCACCCTTAGGGACTGAAAATTTTCGATAAGAATTTTCTTCCTCGTTGAGATGAGGTCCCTTGAACCTTGGATGTAGTTCATTTTTTTTTATCTCTGGTGTAGCTCGTCGCTTTTTCTTCTTTTTTTTGTGTTAGAGAGAGGATTTTTCTTCTGCTCCTAACGGGATTGTAGGGGTGTAGAGGAGTTATTGAGAGGCTTTTTTCTTCATCCGGTCTCAAACGATCAGATCTTCATTTGTGTCAGGATGAGGTTCTCCTCCTATTTCCGACACAATCAATTTTAGCTCATGTTAGGATGAGGTCTTCCTCCTGTTCTTAACAGGGTTGCGGGGGCACATAAGGGCCGTTGCAAGGGCCTCTCCCCCATCCGATCTCTAAATAATCGGGCCTTCGACTTTGCTCATGTTAAGACGAGGTTCTCCTCCTGTTCCTAACATGGCTGTGGGGGTGCATAAGGGCCGTTGCAAGGGCCTCTCCCCCTATCCGGTCTCTAAATAATCGAGCCTTCGACTTTGCTCATGTTAGGACGAGGTTCTCCTCCTGTTCATAACATGGCTGTGGGGGCGCATAAGGGCCGTTGTAAGGGCCTCTCCCTCCATCCGATCTCTAAATAATCAGGCCTTCGACTTTGCTCATGTTAGGATGCGGTTCTCCTCCTATTCCTAACATGGCTGTGGGGGTGCATAAGGGTCATTGCAAGGACCTCTCCCCCCATCCGGTCTCCAAATAATCGAGCCTTCGACTTTGCTCATGCTAAGACGAGGTTCTCCTCCTGCTCCTAACATGGCTGTGGGGGCGCATAAGGACCGTTGCATGGGCCTCTCCCCTATCCGATCTCTAAATAATCGGGCCTTCGACTTTGCTCATGCTAGGACGAGGTTTTCCTCCTGTTCCTAACATGGCTGTGGGGGCGCATAAGAGCCGTTGCATGGGCCTCTCTCCCTATCCGGTCTCTATATAATCGGGCCTTCATTCATGTCAGGATGAGGTTTTCCTCTTGTTCCTGACATGCTTAATTTTGATTATCTGAAGGAGCTACTCCCTGTCATTATAAGCTCATACCAAAAGAAAAGATATGCGAATATAAAAGAAACTTTTATTTAAGATAAAGTTATCGGTAATACATTTGTAGATTTTTTGAATTCCATGGTCGCGGAAGGTCTGCTCCTCCGAGCTCTTTTAGATAGTATGTTCCGGGCCGAACCACCTCCCTGACTTCATACGGGCCTTCCCAGTTAGGGGCGAGTTTTTCTTGATTCCGAGGTTGTGAGACAGCGGCTCGCTGAAGTACTAAGTCCCCCGCTCTGAAGGCCTTGCTCTTGACCTGGGAGTTGTAGTAGCGGGCCACTTTCTACTTGTAGGCGGCCATCCGAACTTGAGCTGTCTCTCACTTTTTTTCTAATAAGTCGAGGTTGGCTTTGAGATCCTGCGAGTTGCGCTGCTCGTCGAATGCCACAACTCGTGCCGACGGAAGTTTGAGTTCGATCGAGATCACGATTTCTGTTCCGAAGGCTAAGGCAAAGGGGGTCTCTCCTGTGGGCAATCTTTGGGTAGTTCGATATGCCCACAACACATGATGAAGCTCATCTGCCCAAGTTTCTTTTGCTCTTTCAAGTCTCGCCTTGATTCCTTACAGCAGAGTCCTGTTAGTAACCTTGACTTCACCGTTTGCTTGCGGATGGGCTACTGACGTGAAGTTATAGAAGATGTTTAAGTCCTCACAAAATTCAGCAAACTTTGCCCCAGCAAATTGTCGCCCATTATCAGTAATGATAGTTTTGGGTAGGCCGAACCTATAGACAATTGACTTCCAAACGAAGTCCTGCACCTTAGCTTCTGTAATTTTTGCCAAAGGTTCAGCTTTGACCCACTTGGTGAAGTAGTCAATTGCCATCAGGAGGAATTTTTGCTGTCCGGATACCATGGAAAAAGATCCGAGGATATCCATCCCCCATTATGCAAACGGTCATGGGGCACTCAAGGGTGTAAGATTGGAGGCAGGTTGCCTTTGGATATTTGCATATCTCTGATACCGATCACACCTTCTGACATATTCGATAGAGTCATGGTACATGATAGGCCAGTAATAGCCTTGTCGGAGCAGCTTGTGGGATAAAGATCTAGCCCCCAGGAGACTTCTGCAGACTCCCTCATGTACCTCCCACAAGGTGAAGTCGGCTTCAGAAGACCGGAGATATTTCAGAAGAGGCAAAGAGTACGACCTCTAGTACAGCTTGCCTTCATAAAGAATATATCGGGAGGCCTGGTTCCTAAGCTTCCGAGCTTCTTTTGCATCAGGAGGAAAAACTCCGTCCTTAAGGTATGCAACTAGTGGGTCAATCCAGCTGGATTCATGGTTGATCTCCATCACAAGCTGCAGTTCTTCTATACTTGGGCACTTCAGAACTTCGAAGAAGACTTCCTTGGGCAGTTCAGCCAGAGCCAGTGTAGCCAACTTGGAGAGAAGGTCGGCCCTGGTATTTTCTGCTCTTAGAATCTGCTTGATGTCAAAGCTACCGAAGGCAAGGACGATCTCTTTTATCTTTTTGAGATACTTGGCCATACTGTCCTCCCGAGCTTCATAGTTTTCGCTGACTTGTCCCACCACCAATTGGGAGTCACTGTAGACTTGGAGCCGATCTACTTCTAACTCTTTGACGATCCTCAGTCCTGCAATCAGAGCTTCATATTCTGCTCCGTTATTTATCGCAGAAAATTCGAAGCGCAGTGCGTACTCCACAATAATTCTTTCTGGATTGATCAAGATCAGGCCCGTACCTGCACCTGACATGTTGGAGGAACCGTCCATGTAGAGGGCCCAAAAACCATCAGGGAGATCTGTTCTTTCTTCAGGGGAATTCAACTAGAGCCCTGAGTTATCAGCTTCACCTCATTCAAGTTTGGCCTCTTCCAGAATAGTGCACTCCACTATGAAGTCTGCTAATATCTGGGCTGTAATCACCGATCGAGATTGATAGTTGATGTCAAATTCCGTGAGCTTGACTGTCCATTTCGCTATCCTTTCAAAAGCATCTGCTCGATACAGAACCGTCTTGATCGGCTGGTCGGTGAGCAGTGTTACGGTGTGCCCTTGAAAATAAGGTCAGAGCCTTCGAGCTGCAATCAACAAGGAGTAAGTTAGTTTCTCTAACTTAGTATACCTGGTTTCGATGTCTCTCAATACTCGGCTAATGTAGTAGATCGGCCGTTGAATTTTTACTTCTTCTTTAACCAGAACTGCTGTGAGAGCCACAGGAGAGACCGCCAGGTACAAAAATAACTCCTCTCTAGATTCGAGCTTTGCCAATAGATGAGGTGAGCTGAGGTAGCTCTTTAATTTTTCGAATGCTTGCTGGCATTCAGTGGTCCAACAGAAGTTCTTCGACTGCTTGAGGGTCTGAAAGAAAGGCAAGCATCGTTCGACCGACCTTGAGATGAAGCGATTCAGAGCTACTACTCTCCCAGTAAGATGCTGAACTTCCTTTATTGACTTCGGGGCAGTCATTTCTTAGATGGCACGAATCTTTTCCAGATTTGCTTCGATCCCGCGCTCCGATACTATGAAGCCCAAAAATTTTTCTGAGGTTACTCCAAAAGTGCACTTGACCGGATTCAGCTTCATCTTATATTTTCGGAGGGCGCTAAAGGTCTCCTCAAGGTCGCGATGTGGTTCTTTGTGGATTTGCTTTTACAAGCATATCGTCCACATAGACCTCCATGTTACGGTCGATCTGCTCTTTGAAGATCTTGTTCACCAGCCGTTGATAGGTCGCCTCTGTATTTTTGAGGCCAAAAGACATGACCCTGTAACAATAAAGACCACAGTTAGTAATAAAAGTAGTTTTTTCTTCGTCCTCCGATGCCATCTTGATTTGATTGTAGCCGAAAAATACATCCATGAAAGTAAGAAGCTCGTGGCCTGAGGTTGCATCCACTAATTGATCAATTCTAGGCAGAGGATAACTGTCCTTTGGGTAGGCTTTGTTTAGCTTTTTGAAGTCTATACACATCCTCCACTTGCCATTCGCCTTCTTGACGAGAACCACATTAGAGACCCAGTTTGGGTTGTTGATTTCTCTGATGAACCATCTTTCAGGAGTTTATCAACTACCTCAGCTATTGCCATTTGCCTTTTCGGTGCATGACTTCGGATTTTTTTCTTTATCAATCGATGTTTGGGATCAACAGCCAGACGGTGCTCCATGACTCCCGCATCAATCCCTGGCATGTCCGTCGGAACCCAAGCAAAAATTTCTGCATTCTTTTGTAGGAAATTGATGAGCTGTGTCCGTACCTCTTCTCCTAGGTTAGAGCCAATCTTCACCACATGCTCCTCATTCCCATCGTTCAAAAGAACTGAGATAAGATCTTCAATTGGCTCACCCCGTTCTTCAGCAAGGTCATCGCGGGTGTCCAATCCATCAATTGGATAGGGGTCGGACTGACCATTTCTTTGTAGGGCTATGTTGTAGCAGTGTCTTGCCAGAGCTTGATCTCCTCTGACCTCTCCGATTCCTTGGCTAGTAGAAAATTTCAGCTTCAAGTGGTAAGTTGATACCATAGCTCAGAGGGCGTTGAGGCCATATCGGTCGAGTATTGCATTGTAGGCAGACGACGCCCTTACTACCAAAAAATCTACTTGCGCTCTTGATTGATTTGGGTACCGGCCTGCAACTACGGTTAAAGTTATTACCCCTTCCACTGGCACAGCATCGCCAGTGAACCCTACTAACGGAGAGTTTATCGATCCTAATCGGCCATCCAAAATGGATATTTTCGAGAATGCATCGTAAAACAGAATATCGATCGAGCTTCCACTATCAATAAGAATGCGGCGTACATTATAGTCAGCAATATTTAAAGAAACTACAACCGCATTGTTATAGGAGAATTGAATCTCTCGGGCATCTTCTTCAGTAAAGGTTATAGATTCTTCAGTCCTCTGCCGCTTGGGCAGTACGGCCGATCCACTGGTTGCTCCCCGTCGGGGTCCTCCAGAGATGGTGTTGACGATCCCGGTTGGAGGCCGATCTTCAGACTGTTCCTTCCTCCTTGGTGGTTCTGGCTGTGGTAGGGCCCTCGACTGATCCTTCTTACCTTCAGGTCGACGTCGGATGAATCTGTCGAGCCAACCCCGTCTGATGAGCTCCTCGATCCATCGGTTCATCTCTTGGAACCTTTGATCCTGGAGATCTTCTCGACTGCGAGTCTCGAGGGTCTCCTGGCAGAACGGAGGTAGGGACCCTCTAGGGGTGGAATCGTGATCGGATGGAGGGCTCTTTGCCTTCTGCTTCTTCTTTTCGGGGAAGACAGGGCGACTAGCCCAAGTGGCCCACCCGATCGCCGAATTCTGGAACTCCGACGATGCTCTTTCCAGCCGCACAGATACCTGCGACTGTTGCTACTGCTGCTGCTGCATGGCCTGCACTGCTTCAGTGAGGCCTCTGACCTACTGAACCAGCAAGTCGAACTGCTCCATGCCGACTGCCGTTGTCGGAGGAGGAGGAGCCTGAAAAACTGGAGATGAGGCCGGAGCTTGCGGGTCTCGCAGAGGTCGTGGATCGCCTGGTGGATGCCTTTCAGAGAGGCATCAGGTGGAGATCTGGCAGGAGAAGAAGAAGAAGATGTTGAAGAAGATGACTGGAGACAGTCCCATTAAGTACTCCTTTAAGAACAAGGGTCTTGCGAAGACACAGCTCCTTCCTCTAGCGACAATTCTGTTGGTGTAAAATTCTGCCGACGCTGGAGAAGCTGGAGTCGAGGGGATCACATTCGCCGTCAGGACCTGCAAAGGAAGTCTAAATCAGAGTTGGGGGTACTCCGGCAAGACCCTCCGACGCTCAAGTCAGTACTCTGCCTCAACAGAAATGGAGCACTCGAATGGAATTTTAGTAGAGTTTCGGGATAGAGTTTTTGAGCTTAGAGAAGAACGTATCTGGGGGTCCCTTTTTATAGACGGAGAGCGTAACTAATTGACAGCGACATCTGTAACTGCCTGGTAGTGGGCCGTTCGGGGCCACGCGGAGTTTGTTACGGAGAGTAGTGGCGTCAGTGAGCCGTTCAGAGCCACGTGGAGTTTGTTATGGAGAGTGAAGTGGTGTCCGTTGTTGTGACTTGCCAGAGAGTGATGGAGCCACATGGAATCTGTTACAGAGAGTGGAGTGGGATAGTGGCCATTATCGTGACTTACCAGAGAGTTCGGGCCTGATGGCTGAAGCTCGACTGGGACGTCCGATGGAGCAGAATGGCTCTCTGTCTCTGCAATCTAAGAGAAGCTCGGATGTTTTCGAGGTTGCTGACGAGTCCATTGTTGTCGGGAGCCTTGGGCGCTGATGCTGCAGGTGGAAGTCATCTGCTGTAGAAGCTGGGACAGAGACTTTTTATTGGAGAAGTTCGGTAAAAATCCGATTGCTAGAGGAGTCTGTCTGAAATTTGCCTGATGTAGAAGCTCGTCTGAGGACTGTCCGTCGGAGAGGTCTGGTTTCATGGGGAATCCAGCAGAAGGTCGACCGACAGTGGAATTTGGATGGCGCTGTAGAGGTTCGTCCGCTGGAGGAGTCTTGGGGACACTTTGGAAGGTCGAACGTTGGATGAGTTCGGGATTCAATTCTGTTGTAGAAGTTTGGATGGGGTCCGGCTCTTGTAGGAGTCTGGATGAGGTTCGCTTATTGTAGAAGCTCGGACGAAGACTAGTTGTCATGAAAGCTAGGATGGAGACTTCTTATTGTAGAAGTCCCGCTGCTAGAGAAGCTTGATCATTGACGAAGTCTGAAAGAAGTTCGGAATAGAAATTCGACTGGTGGAGCCCGTCCGTTGTAGAAATTCATCTGAAATCCATCCGCTATAGAAGTTTGGCTGGGATCCGGCTCTTGTAGGAGCTCAGATGAAATTCGAAAGGTGGTCGATCGTCGTAGAAATTTGAATGGAGTCTGGTTACTGTAGAAGTCCTGCTGTTGGAGAAGCTCGAATATTGACAAAGTTCGAAAGAAGTTCGGAGTAAAGTTGTTCATGGCTGGAAGAAGTTTGGAAGAGATTCGGAGAATAGTCGATCACTGTAGAAAATCGACTGATAGTGAAGCTCAGAAAGCATTTGGAGCAGTCCGATAGATGAATGGAGGAGCAAATTATCGGAGAAGTCTGGATGGTATTATGGAAGCTCGGACGGTCGGGGAAGTTCAGAAAGACACCACACAAGGTCGAAAGCCGGAAGAGTCCTGGAAGGGTCGGCCTTTTATGAACTTTGGCTGGGGTTATTTTATACCCAACATCACTATTGGATTTCAGTCACACAGTAAAAAGTAATTTTTAAAAAATTTAAAACAAGCAAATCAATAGCTTTATCAAATAAAACTATCGAGCCGAACCCAAAATTGTAGAATCACTTTGCCGATCATGATCAAAGTAAATTCAAGCATGCAAAGAGATAGAAAATTATACTTCAATCAATATGAAAAAGTGGCATATTGGTGTTCTCCACAAGACCTCAAAGTAGAAGTCCTCCAATAGTGATTCACACAAAAATTGGCCAAAGTCCTTTCCAACTGGTGCGCTGCCGCAGCCTTATCTTCTCAAGAACGCTGCCGGCTTCGAACTTGCATCACAATCGCACTAAAGTCCAGTTGCTTTCGATCTCACCACCAGAATGATACTAAGAAGACACTCTTCAGATATCATATAACTCAGAATTTAATTTTTGGCTCCAACATATAGAAAAACTAAATCCTAGGGCACTCAAGCAACACTTGCTGAAAATCTCACCACCATTGTAGCAACTTTTGCCACTCAAAATTCTTTTTTTTTCTCAAAATTTTTTCAAATTTTTCTTAGGTTTACCATGTCCCTCCTCTTGGTTTTAGCTAAAAATCACTACAAGAAGCTATGTGGAGCATCCCCTATAAATAGGAGACCAAGGGACGTCACATGGGATGAAGGGGCACCAACCTTTGGCGCTCCAAATTCCCACATGCCAAATAAATTTACTGAGTGAATTTTTTGGTGATCCAATTACTTGGAGCAGAAGGACTCTTAGTCTTCTATGTTTCATAAAAAAATCAATGAATTTTAGTGTCAAAACATAGAAATTCTGATCAAGAATTTAAGGTAATGCGTAGAAATTTAAGAGTCCTCATTAAGAAGGACTCTTCCTTTCACATGCCTAAAATAAAGGGGGTGGCATTTATTTTTGTCATGGGTTTTAGTGGGCATAGAAGATTCCTTCTCCACTTGAAACTCTTTCAAGTTGGATAAGGATCTAATCCAAATTGATATAATCTCATTAGGTCAAAGCCAACTGGTCTATGTTAGCTCAAACACTTTGATCTAAACCAATTTGAGAACTTGGATTAATACAATGTGCTAGCATATCAAATTAACCCATAGAATTTATATTAAACTCTAATTAGATCAGATCAAAGTCAAATCTCAAAGTGTGTGACCCATTGGATTCCAAATCTAGCCAATAGTGGATCAAGACTTTCGACGTAATCCTAATCCGATGAGATTAGGTCACCCAAAGAGTCTCAATTAACTTGGACTCTTCCAAATTGACTTCAGAATTAAACTCTTTTAATTTTGATGAATCCACAACTCAAGATTGACATCTAAAAACGTATCATGACTATCCAAAAAATTTAAAATTTTGATAAAAAAATTACTAAAATACCCTTCAGTGATAAATTTTTGTGTAATTCAATCTTTCAGTCAAACAATATCTCAGATGAGCTGTGGGCATGAAAATATATCAAACACAATCACTTATCTTTATGTATCTCGATCTAAAGGTGATGATTTAGTTGATGATACATTAAAAAAAATTTTTTAATTATCATCCTGCTTTAGCCAAAGACTTCCAGAATCATCGTCCTATGAGATCACATAGGATGTTCACTCTCCTTATTAAGAGTGACTGATCCTTTATTGATCACTCACAACCTTCATGCATACTTCACCATATTCAGAACATCCCACACAAGGATCAAAAAACTAAGCTAGATAGTGAACCAAAACATGGATCCATGTACACAAGGTACCATGGTGATCTCAGGTCTAAGGATCACTTACACAACTCTCATTAAAAAATCATCAGTTGATATGTAAATAAGACTCCATCTGATATTCTCTCGTAGGTCAATTCAGTGAACTCATTTTCTAATGAGCACCCATATTCTTGTATTAGTATCACCACATAAGTGGTTGTGAGATCAACCACCCTCATTTCTGAGCATATATAAGACATGCCAGTCTTATCGGTATCATTGATTCCTGACTCAATGTACCAATGACTAGGAATGTTTTAAATCAGAGCTATCAAGGATTTAGGTCTCACTGGCATGATCTCATCACGGTCCTAAAACTATTGTCCAGACCTATGAGGTTCATTATAATCTTAAAATTAATAAGATGCAGTATATAATGAATCAAAAATATCTATTTTATTTATAATAAATGTCAATTATATGAGTTTGAAAGATAAATTACAAAATACACCCTATCGCATCCCATATGCAATTGGCTTGTAGGATATTATTCTTTCAAATAGATATGAAAGATAGAAATTTTGATAACTCGAAATAATTTTCTGAGCCGACCTAGTAATCAACATAGCTGACTAAGTTTAGAGTTTAGGAATTCCCTACCTGCTGATGAAGTAGTGCACGCAGAAAGAGAGGGTGAGGTTGGTCTGGGCTAATACCAATATAGCTCATAATGCTTTAGGATGCAAGCACGCCCAGCGAGAAAGCCAACTCGATAAAGAGGAGGTCGACTTAGTCTCAGAAGAAGATGAACATAGAAAGTCTTAAAAATCAATAATTATTTTAAGCTGACCTAACATTCAAGTGAGGTGACTAAGACGGGATTTGAGCCGATCTAGTCTCAAATAGATAAAAAAAAATAGAATATTAGATTTTTGATATCTGCTACTGAGCTATCTCAATATTTTACTTAGCCAATCCAGAGCTGAAAGTAAGCTAACTTAGAGTTTGAACGAGCCAACTTAGTGAATTCTTATAAAATAATGACTAATTTTTTAAAATTTTCAAAACATGACAAATCTCATCCCAATAGCTATTTTCTTATTTCCAATGGCTAGAGTATTAAATGAAAACTTTTTTGAGCCAATAAATATGAAGGATTCATGGAGGAAACTAAGTTTTTAAATTTGTTGAAGACTTTTAAATGGAGAAAAATTCATTGAGTAAATATTTGGAGATAATAGTGTGAGGAACCAAAAAAGAAGAAATAGAAAGGAATTTAAAAGTGTCATAAATTTAGTCTTTTTTATATTCAATTAGATTAAAAGAGTGGAAGTGTTATTAAATTTCAGCCAGCTATCGTTAAGAAAAAGCTTTCAAAGCTATCTCAATCTCTCAAGCATTCAAAAAAGAAATTCAAGCATTGAAAGCTCAACTACCTCTACTTCTTCAAATTAAAAAAAAAAATTATTGTTCTTAACTCTATTTTTTGTATTCTTTTATTGTTTGTTTGTAATAAGTTTCTAAAATATAGAAACTAGGGGTTGGTCCAAACCAAAAAAATTAGATGTTTGATTTTAATTGGTATCTCCGAAAAATTCAATCAGAATCAATTATGAGTCTGGAAGAATACAATCGTTTGTAAGATTTTGATTGATGAGTAAGTGAAAACCAACTGGATTGGATTGTGAATTAAAAAAAATAATCAAACTATAATCTTAAAAATATTATAATTGAAATCTTTAAATAGATTTACTTGAGGAGTGGACGTACATACTGAATTTAATACCGAACTACTATAAAATTATTGTGTTTATGATTCTGTTTATCACTTCATTTACCCAATTTAAATTATTTTAGGTATAAACTATTTTAAAGTTAGATTTTAAATTTTAAAAATTCTAATTCATCTATTTTCTTGGATTGCTATCTTTGAAATACAACGGTTTATGCTAATTAAGAAGGCCAATAACCAGTCCCAAAAATGACTATACGACATGGAGTTAGACTGAGGAACGTACATAACTTCTAAAAATTATCTCCTAATCCTTGTCTCCCTCAACTTCTAGGCTCTGATACTAATCATTTCATAGAATCATCAAAAAATACACATGTCAAACCTCTGGCAGTAATACCTTTTAAGCATCGACGAGGGAACCTCTATGCAATGAAATGTAAGTTGAGTAAGCAAGCTATGTCGCCTTCTTTGCCCAGAGTGTCCAAAAAAATTATTCCGTGGAGGGATAGATGTTTCATTGTCGGGTGTTTGCTGTCGGACTACAGCAACGTGAGAGCGTAGTTCCATGATCCACAGTATCAAAGTCTGGAATCGGATTCAATCTAAGATTCATTTCCTAATAATCACATCGTAACATAACCATCACATCAATCCACGCGGCGGCAGCACAACACACCCCCATCGAAAATTCCAAATCCGAAACTGAGGGAACAGACCATCCCCTGTTCCTCCCAAGTCCCAAAAAAAAGCGCGATAAATGCCAACAGTCACGGTGTCAACATACTAGACAAACTCAAAACTAAAATACAGTACAAAATAGTACATTAAGCGATGTCACAGAGCCTACAGGACGCTCCTTTTATCTTGAAATCAGAAGAAGAGAAGCAGGGGATGGATGAAGTGAAGCATAGGACCAACAAAAAAAGGGAAAGAGAAGGCAGAGCAGGCAAAGAAGAAGGAAAAGAACAATAGGAAAAAGAAAAATAGTCCCACATCGCCAAGCTACCTACTATTCCTCCTAGCAAACAAACAACCAGAGGCATCAACACCTAAACCTACCTCTATCTATCTCTCTAATCCCTGTTCCTGTCTCAACACGCAACATGACCGTCGTCGTCGTCGTCGCGGTCGTCATGATCGTCGTCGTCGTCGTCGTCAGTGGAGGATAAATGGGCGAGCCAGCAGAAGCCGTGGAGGTGGCCGTTGACGCAGACGAAGTACTCGAGGTCGCCCTCGTGGGAGCCGACTCGGCGGGAGGCGCTGCGGGGGACGAGCCCGGCGGTGGTCATGCTCCAGACCCGGGCGCCGCAGTAGGGGCAGCGCACACGGGACTCCAGCTCCACCTGCCGGCCGATGAGACAGGCCCGGGTCCTCGAGCGCATGAACCCACGAAAGACCCCGCGGTATGCGCCGAGGTCGACCGCGTCGGACGGGGAAGCGGCGGGGTGCTCGCAGGGGTCGGAGACGTAGAGGAGATCGCCCCAGCAGCGGCGGGGGAGGAAGGAGCGGCCAGAGGTCTTGGAGAAGCGGGAGACGGGGGCGAAGTGACCGGGGATCGGGGGGCGGCGCTCCGGGAGGGGGAAGAAGCGGGTGGGGGCCGCGCAGCCACAGCAGAAGAAGAGGAGCTTCGCGAGGGTGTGCCATCCGCCGCCGATCCGGGTGGCGGCGCCTCCGCCTCCGCCGGCAGTGAGGGCGGAGACCATGCGTGGGGCGCGGGAGATGCAGAGCTCTCGCCAGAGGACGCGGTTGGCGACAGCGCGGAGGCGGCGGGAGACGCAGGCGGCGATGCACAACAGGTGGGGGTCCCAGTTCAGGGACCGGAACACCAGCATTAGCACCCGCTCGTCCTGGAGGCCGGTGTTCTCGTCTCCTCCGCCGCCTCGGGAGCCGCCTCGGGGGATCACCGCCCCCACCGCATTGCCGCCGCCGCTGCCGCCGGCACCGGCGGCTGTGCTGCAGCTGGGGTCGCCGCACGTGGAGTCGGGGTTTCGGGTGTGGTCGATCATGGCCTGGAGTTGTTGGAGTCGGATCGAGGTGGGTCTGCGGTCGGTTTGGTCGGCAGACCTGCGATACATAAAGCGCGCGGCTCCGTGTCCGGTGCTCCGCGGATTGGTTTCATTCTTGGATTTCATTCGATTTTTTTTTTTCAAAACAGGTGTCGGAATGGCACGGTTTCCGGTGAGCGAGTCACAAATGCTTCCTACCCCTAAACCGGATCCAAGAGCTTTGAATCCGGTTGGACTTTTATAGTTGGGACCATACCAATATTTATGGAATAAAACATATAAATAATAGATAAATAAATAAATAACATGTACTTAACAATTAGATATGGCATGAAAATCTATAAAAGAATGTACGAATTGTCAAGAAAAACCTCTCGATATAACTCTTTTGTGTGCAACTTATTTTGGAGAGAAACGCGGCCCGTATAATAAATCTCTCTCTCGGATATAACCTGGGAAACGCGATTCCCTCCATGAATAGGATCACTTTCGAACCATACTTTCTACTGGTTTTCTTGGTGATATGCTGATCATTTCCTTCAAAACAAATCTTGATGATTTGCAGTCGATATGAATTGTGAAATGGCCTTTCCCAGCTATTTATTTTGGGGATGCAAATTTTCGAGCCGGATCCGGTTAATCGGAGAAAACTAAACCCGAACCCGGTTGGGAGAAGGAAAAGGACAAAGTGAGCGGGGGAAGAAGCTTGTGTCCTAATCGCAGAGTAAATGTTAGACACGTGTCAGCGGCCCAGTCGGCGACAAGCTTCTCCTCTCGGATCTCTTCCGCAGCTACCACGTGTCCCATTCAGCTCGATGCAAGACGCGTGTCCCGATCGCATTGCCTTGCTTTCTCCGGCGTTCCATCACCCGGACCACGCACGTCAGGCTCCCCCGAGACGCTCCTACTTCCGACACGTGTACTTTCCGGACCGAGATTCCCAAATATCTCTTTGGCAGGCCCAAAATATCTACGGGGTCATACATGTTCCCTTCTGGTTCGGTGCTGTACACGTGCCATTCAAACGGGACCTCAGGGGTCCGATGAGGTTGGTGTGATCAGGTCCTGCAACGTGGGTACATCCTGGCCGTACACATATAAGTGGGAGATGTTCCCACCGTTGGAGATGTTACTTAACTCTTCATGCTTTAATGGATGTGTTTTTTAAGACTTTAAATTGTTTTGCTTTTTGCTTTAAAAAAATACAAATTTTTACTGTTCATATCACGAGCTTTAAGAATTTAATAGTTAAACTAGTTGTATTCGGATAAATAGCCGTTCAAATCCAACCAGATCTATATTAAATAATAAAAATTTATATCAATAATATAAGTCATAGAATGTGATCTATCATTTCTAAACTAGTTATTTTAAAAAAAAACGTATGATTAGAAGGTTGATAATTTTATATTATTTAGATTATTTATTTTTAAATCATTTGATGCATAGTTTAGACATTTTCAAATCCAATGATTTTCACTATGTAAGCAAATAGTTTGAATTATGGATATGAGATCTCTATCATTTAATCTAAATCTGATCAAATTTGAGTAGAAATCCTCTTGAGTTCAGTCTAGTCCAGCTCTTTATGGTTCCATGGGTATGACATGGTTCCTACATGGATGAGCAAAATAGTTGATGCAGTTGGAAGACTTAATAAGCCCGGTTTATTTTCTCTGTCTCATGGGATGGCATCACTTCTTCTTCCACCCCTGTTGCTCACCCACTTTGTTTTGCTCTTCAAAGGGTTAATTGAGCCTTCTTTTTGGACTCAGGCACGTGCAACCATGGATTGACATCACATGCATTAATCTTAGCTTCAATGTGCAACACATACCAAATTAATGAAAGTTGATAGATAGTTTTATCTTTGCATGGTAGAGAACACATTCAGATTGAAGGCAAAACTTAAAGGAAAAAAAAAAAAGACATCCACTAAAGTAAGATACTTTTGAAATTCACATTGACTTCAAAAGATGAATCATTACTATCGATTGGTCCAGTTAGACTAGGTCTCTGGCAAGCTAGATGCGTCTCATTCATCGAATGGGTCAAATTCTTTTGGTTGTAAGGTCATTTTAGGTGGGGAATATAGCTGGGTCTAATAGATATATCTAGTTCCTAGGCTTTGGAAACATGAGCTCAAGTTTGAGTCTTGTATCTATCCAACAAACTAGGCCTTAGTGGTGAGGTTCCAATTCTTCTGAAATATGATGGGACTTAGATGCATCTATAACATTCACGCTTATCCCAATATGTCTCGTGCCCAAATCTTTATATGTCATATCTATCGCAAGGCCAATAATGCTGTTAATTAGACGGTCTCTTATATGATTGGATATATTGGAAAGACTGTATGGATTTGTTGGTACAGAATTCCACCGACGCCGGAGAAGCTGGAGTTGAGATGACCACGGCCACCATCAGGACCTACAAGAGAAATCTAAACCGGAGTTGGGGGTGCTCCAACAAGACCCTCTGACGCTCAAGTCAGTACTCTGCTTCAACAGAAATGGAGCACTCAAATGAGATTTTGGCAGAGTTTCGAGATAGAGTTTAGAGCTTAGAGAAGAACGTATCTGGAGGTCTCCTTTTTATAGATGAAGAACATAACTGATTGATAGTGACGTCTGTAACCGCCTGGTAGTAGGCTGTTAAGGGCCACGCGAAGTTTGTTACGGAGAGTAGTGACGTCAGGAGGCCATTCAGGACCACATGGAGTTTGTTACGGAGAGTGGAGTGGTGTCCGTTGTCGTGACTTGCCAGAGAGTGGTGGAGCCATGCGGAATCCGTTACAGAGAGTGGAGCAGGATAGTGGCTATTATCGTGACTTGCCAGAGAGTTCGGACCTGATGGTTGAAGCTCGGTTGGGATATCTGATGGGGCGGAATGGCTCTCTGTCTCAGCAATCTAAGAGTGGTTCGGATGTTTCTGAGGTTGCTGATGAGTCCACTGTTGTCGGGTGCCTTGGGCACTGATGCTGCAGGCGGAAGTCATCTGCTGCAAAAGCTCGGATGGGTACTTTCTGTTGGAGAAGTCCGTCGGAAATTTGCCTGATGTAGAAGCTCGTCTGAGGATCGTCTGTCAGAGAGGTCTGATTCCATGAGGAATCCAGCAGAGGGTCGACCGACAATGGAGTTCGGATGGCGTTATGGAGGTTCATCCGCTGGAGGAGTCTTGGAGACACTGTGGGAGGTCGAACGTTGAAGGAGTCCGGGATTCAATTCTGTTGTAGAAGTTCGGACGGGGTCCGGCTCTTGTAGGAGTCTGGACGAAGTCCGCTTATTGAAGAAGCTCGGCTGAAGTCCGCCGCTTGTAGCAGAAGTTCGGAGTAGATCGCTTGCAGTAGAAGTTCGGAGTAGAGACCCGGCTGGTGGAGCCTATTCCATTGTAGAAGTTCATCTGTGATCCATCCACTGTAGGAATTCGACTGGGATCCGGCTCTTATAAGAGCTTGGATGAAATCCAGAGGGCGGTCGACCATCTTAGAAACTTGGATAGAGTCTGATTACGGTAGAAGTCTTGCTGTTGGAGAAGCTCGAATATTGACGAAGTCCGAAAGGAGTTCGGAGTAAAGTCGTTCGTGGCCGGAAGAAGTCTGGAAGGGATTCGAAAAATAGTCGACCACTGTAGAAAACCAGCTGATAATGAAGTCCAGAGAGTATTTGGAGCAATTCGGTAGATGAATGGGGAAGCTCATTATCGGAGAAGTCCGAATGGTATTATGGAAGCTAGGACGGTCGAGGGGGTTCAGAGAGACGCCACCCAAGGTCGGAAGTCGGAGGAGCCCTGGAAGGGTCGGCCTTTTACAAACTTCGACTGGGGGTATTTTATACCCAACACCAGTCCCCCTACTTTCGAGTTCGGGTTCCGAATGAAGAAAGTACAGAAAAATTTTCACAGCCGAAGTTGCCTTCCTCGATTTTCGTACTTGGTTGTTTCCAGATATTTTGGCGTTTGGCGCACAGGTGCTGGAGTCTTTTCAAATCAAGGTGATCCGAAAAGATTTTTTCAGAATTTCTGTCGGAGCGTTGCTCTAGGTACGGTACAATAATGGTTCTGTCAGTTGCCAACAGCTTTTAGCCATCTGCTATGGTGAGTGGGACACTCGACGAGTGTAGATCGACCAGAGGAGATCCGCAATCATTACTGCGCCGGGCCCTGTTGCCTATTTAAACCCACTCCCCTCCTTTAGGGATTTCACTTTGCCTGAGAGTCTTGTTGGTGCCCTTCTTCTTCCTAAGAGTTCCATCCTTCCTCAGCGTCCTTTTCGGCCTTAGGCGTTCTTCGAGTCGTTCCCATCTCTGCATCCTTCGGACCAGCCTAGGTTAGTTTCAGAACTCTCCTCTTTATTTTTTCTCTTGCTGTTCTTCTTTCGTTTTTCTTCTGTTACACTCCACCTGTTCGATTTTTTACGAACTTTCCGTTTCTTATTTTTTTCAATTTTTTTAGGATTTTTAGGATTTTGCTTGATTCAAAATGTCCTCCAGCACTTCCTCCTCTAGTAGTTCTAGGAGTTCGTCCGTTTCAGTCCCACAAAATCCTAGCTCTGTAGAAGAACCTCGTCTGGTCTTTATACCAGACACCATCCCCAGCTCTCTGACTCCGGAGGAACTCTCACTGATTAGGATTCAGTACGGGGTTCCTCCGGAGTACGAGCTGAAGCTTCCCAAGCCAACTGGCCAGGCTAGCGCTCCTCCCCCTAGTTGCTTCTGTTTATGCCAAGAAGCTTTTCGCGTCGGGCTTCGACTTCCGCTCCCGTCTTTTGTCATCGCTCTCTTCCACTTTTTAAATATTTCTTTAGTTTCTGTAACACTGAACTCCTTTAGATTTCTGATAGAATTTCTTTTCCTCTGTCGCCTAGCCGAAGTCCAGCCAACCCTTTCTTTGTTTAGGAATTTCTATACTTTTAAGCGTCACCCTTCAGTAAAAGATTGATGGTACTTCTCCTCCCAATTCGGTAGAAAGGGGTTGTTGAAAGGCGTCCCCTCTTCTATCCACAACTAGAAGGAAAGGTACTTCTACGTCCGATGCCCGACCTTGGAGCTGGAATTACCCCCTGGGGCTCTCTGAGGGATTCCGTCCGTCGAACTTTTAGCCTGGGAAGGGACGACCTCGAAGCCTCTAATAAGCTCGAGACCTATCCAGCCCCCTTCTCTCTGATCTTCTGAAGGAACAACTCTTATTCAACATCGGCCTGAGCCCTCTTAACCCTATCGGTACTATCATTATTATATATATATATATATTTTTTATTTTTTTTATTTATTTTTATTTTTTTTGCTGCTTCTCCTTTCTCTTATTCTATTTCTGAGCCGTGTCGATCTTCTTTTATTGCAGACATGGACACAGACGTGGCTCGAAGGTTAGCCCAGGGTCTCAAGACCCACAAGAGAAAAGGCGCCGCGACTTCGGAGTCGGCAAAGAGAGCTAGGATAGAAGAGACGAGCTTGGCCGCATCTGCTCAGGTGGCCGTTGCCGTCGACGCCCCCTCTGACTCCGAGCCCGAAGTCCCCTGAGCCTCTTCACGGAGTCCCCCGATCGAGGTTTCCGCTCTAGAGGCTCGTCCCGAGGGGGCACCGGGGGCCGAAAGGAGGAGGAGGAAGAAGACCCTGGCCCGTAAGAGCCGCAGCCGCAAGGCTGCCATCGAGGGGGCCGATGGCTCCGAGGAAGATCTGGGGGAAAATCCCTTCAACAATAGGGATTTAATAAAGAGGTTGGTCGAAGGGTGCATTCTGCCCGAGGTCGTCCACAGGATCGTCCATGCTGATCCTGAGCAGCAGGTCGGGGACTCTCTAGGATCCTTTCTCGAGGTTGATCAATTCACTTTTTTCTTCTTCTTGCTTCTTTACTTAGTTTACTCCTTAGCTTTTATATTGACTCCCCGGCCGCTCTTGCAGATTGGACACCAGCTCATCGCTAACGTCGAGGCGATGAAGAACGCCAAGAGGGAGGTAGCCCAGGCAGAGGAAGGTCGCCTAGCTGAGGCCACCCGCCTCAAGGAGAAGATCGTCGAGGTCGCAAGTCTCTAGGAGGCACTACAGAAGGAGGGACAAATCTCGTTCGATCTGAGGGCTGCCTTGGAGGAGGAAAGAAAGAAGGCAGAGGCCGAAATCTCCGAACTGAAGGCGCAGATCTCCGAGCTGAAGGTGCAGATCCCGTCCCTAGTCTCGGAGGCAGGGGCCCGGGTAGTGGAGGAGTTCAAGACCTCCTCCGAGATGGAGGATCTGCAGGTCCAGTTCATCAAGGATGCCTTCATCAAGGGCTTCGAGCTCTGCCAAGAGAAGGTGGCTAGAAAGTTTTCCGAACTGGACCTAGGCTTCCTGGATGAGGCGTCCGACGATGAAGCCGGACCTTCCGAAGCCGCTACCGGTCCTCCTCCAGTCGGGACCTCCTTGACCATCGCAGCTGCCACAACCGACCTTCCGGGGGCGCCGAGCTCCTCCACTTCTGTCCCAGAGGTCCGAAACCTCTAATTTTGTATTTTTCTTTTGTGGCAACTTTTCTTCGTTCTCTTATACTTAAAGACTATTTTATCAATGAAATCAGATTCTTCTTTACAGAGAGCTCCTTTTTCTTCTTCTCTTTTACTTTTTTGCATTGATTTGTGTTGTGACACTCTTGTTTCCCAACAACAGTGCCCTGCCGAAGCTCTTCCCCTGTCATAAGGGATCCCTTTGAAGTCCATGATCCGGGATCTCAAAAGGAAAGTTCGTCACTTGATGAAAAAATCAAAGAAGCTGGATGACGAACTTCACCGGCTGAGGAAGAGCCATTCGGAAGTCACTGCGAAGGCTACTCGCTTTCGGGACCTCTACAAAAAGGGTCTCATGGACTACACTCGGAGGAAGACTGACTTCGTGATGGAGCTTGAGGAACTCCGAAAATGTGCCAGCGATCGATCTTGGACCCAGGCTTCCAAGATCAGTTCTTTTGAAGTCGAGCTGGCGGCCGCATGGGAGAAGATTGGCCAGTTGGAAGGGAGCTCGTCCTGGCTCGCAACTCAGGTCAATCGCGGTCGAGACTGGTCGAAAAAATTCTCCAACCTTCAGAAGTAGCTATAGAACGCTGAGGCGAACTACAATGCCTACCGAGTCGGCTGGTGCAGGCAAGTAGAGGACTACCGAAGGAAGCTCAAGATGGTGACCGACGAAGTTGCCTGCCTTTAGAGGCAGTTGTCTAAGAGAGTCCAGTCCGCCTTTGCACAAGGCTCCAACGAGCTCCACTCCTTGAAGGGGATCATGGAAGAACTGTCTGTGGCCCTTGGACAGGAGAAGGCCAAACTACAGTGGCTGAAGATTCAACTGGCCTACGAGCAGCAGTCGGTAAAGGATACTGAGGCGGAGTCTGAAGTTCTGAGAAAGAGGCTTCGGGAGTCAGAGGGCGAGAGTCGGCGGTTCCACCAGATGCATCTGGAGATGCTGTTAAGAAAGAAAGAACTGGAAGAAGAAGTCAAAAACTTAAAGCAATCCTCGATGATGGCTGGAACCGAGAGTTCGAAGTCGGAAGAAGCCGAGCTTCCTTAGAGCTTCTTTACATTTTATTTTATGTATTCCTTTCTTTTCTAATCATTTTTCTTTTTTGGCCTTCAAAGGCTTTGTAATGTACACTTCACTAATGAAATGAAAAGGAATTTTTCTCATTACCTCGTCTATTCTTGCTTTGAGTTGTTGTTTACCGAGCTTCTTTTGTCTTTTATCTTGTTCGATGTCGACATTGTTCGAAGGTACCTGATCGTCACCGTATTGATTCGCCCTTAGGGACTGGGGATTGTCGACAAGGATTTTCTTTCTTGTTGAGACAAAGTCCCTTGAGTCTTTGATGTAGTTTGCTTTTCCCTTATCACCGGTGTAGTTCGTCGCTTTCTCTTTTTCTCTTTCCTTCCTTTTTTTTGTGTTCGAGTGAGGGTTTTTCCTCTACTCTTAATGGGGTCGTGGGAGTATAGAGGAGCTGTTGAGGAGGCTTTCCTCCTCGTCCGATCTTGATCGATCGGGTCTTCATTTGTGTCAGGATGAGGGTCTCCTCCTATTTTCGATACAGTCAATTTCAGCTCATGTTAGGACTAGGTTCTCCTCCTGTTTCTAACAGGACTGTGGGGGCATATAAGGACCGTTGCAAGGACCTCTCCCTTCATCCGATCTCTAGATAATCGAGCCTTCGACTTTGCTCATGTTAGGATGAAGTTCTCCTCCTGTTCCTAACATGGCTGTGGGGGCACATAAGGGCCGTTGTAAGGGCCTCTCCCTCTATCCGATCTTTAAATAATCGGATCTTCGGCTTTGCTCATGTTAGGACGAGGTTCTCCTCCTGTTCCTAACATGACTGTGGGGGCACATAAGGATCGTTGTAAGGGCCTCTCCCCTCATCTGGTCTTTAAATAATCGGACCTTCGACTTTGCTCATGTTAGGACGAGGTTCTCCTTCTGTTCCTAACATGGCTGTGGGGGCACATAAGGGCCATTGTAAGGGCCTCTCCCCCCATCCAATCTTTAAATAATCGGACCTTCGACTTTGCTCGTGTTAGGATGAGGTTCTCATCCTGTTCCTAACACGCTTAGTTTCGATTGTCGGAAGGAGCTACTCCCTGTCGTTATGAGCTCATGCCAAAAGAAAAGATATGCAAATATGAAAGAAACTTTTATTTAAGGCAAAGTTATTGGTAATACATTCGTAGATTTTTTGAATTTCATAGCCATGAAAAGTCTGCTCCCCGTCGGGGTCCTCCAGAGATGGAGTTAATGATCCCAATTGGAGGCCGATCTTCAGGCTGCTCCTCCCTCCTTGGCGGCTCCGGTTGTGGCAGAGCCCTCGACCGATCTTTCTGTTGTGATCCAGGTGGTGTGTCCAAGGCCCAGGGGACCAAGGCTAAGGCCAAGGTCCATCATTCATGAGGGCTTCATGGAGGCTCTAGGGCTAGTTGGGCCCTAGGTTGAAAGGCTGTGAGCCTTTCGAGTTCTTGAGGTCTAGGTTATGTGGGCCTCAAGAGACCAACTCTTTATGGGCCAGGTCTAGGCCCAGGATAGGTGAGATTAGGTCGAGTCATGGGTGTACATGGGCTTGGGTCAACCTAATCTCCCATAGAGTTGGTCAAGGGAGTTTTGGGTTTGGGTCACCTGACCCTATGTTTATATATACATGTACTGTGTATAGGTTTGATTAAGCCAAGGGAATACAAAAACCATTTCTCCCAAGTCTCTCTCTCTTCTCTCTCTCTCTCCAGCAATTCTCCATGCCCCAGGAGCAAGAAACCCTAGGGTTTCTTGCTGCCAGGCCCAAAAAGGAAAGAAAAGAAGAGGAGGCGCTAGCCCCTCCTCTCTTGCAGCCGCCAACCAGATCCCTCTCTTGCAGCCATCCAAGCACCAGGTCCAGGACTTGGAATCTCTTGCAAAGAGATTGATACAAGTCTCTCTCAGATCTGGAGTTGATCTGAGGTCGTTTGAGGTGCGGGTGAGATCTCCATCAACATATCTACAGGAAAGGCTGCAACAAGACAAATCTGCGAGGTCTGTCTCCATCTACCTTCTTCCCTATCTAAAACATCCTGATTTGAGATCTATAAATTATAGGACCTCGGTCCAGGCCTCATCTGGTTGGGTACCAGATCTTGGATTTTTTAGAGGTGTTTTCAGAGGCGTTCTTCATCTGGAACGAAAGGCTGACGAAGAAGACAGCAACCAGGCTATTTTTGTCAAGGGCCTTCAATCGAGTCCAGAAGTCTTCAGATCTGTTCGTTGCTGGTTTCGCTGCATCCAAGGTCCATGGGAGGAGCTGGGATCGTGCTCCAATAGTTGGTATTAGAGCCACGGTAGTGAGGAAGCGGTTTCAAGTGCGAGAAGTTGAAGATCCCAAGTGCTGAAAATTTTCAGCAAGGTACCATCAAGGTATATTCTACACTTCTTGATTTTATATTGCTTGTTTGGTTTGGATCCAGTCAAGGGCAGCAATATGAAGGTTGAGTTCGAGAAGTTTGATGGCAAAAGAATTTTTTTCATGTGGAAAATCCGAATGGAGGATCTTCTGATGCAAGCAGATCTGGATCAAGCTTTGGATGAGAAGCCTGAGGGAATGACAGATAGACAATGGGCATCGTTGGAGAAGAAAGCATGCTCGGTGATCAGAGGATGTTTGGTGGATGCGGCGTTGTATTCGGTGCTGGAAGAAAAGACCCCGAAGGGCCTTTGGTCGAAGTTGCACACCATGTATATGGAGAAAAATATGTGCAACAAGCTGATGCTGAAGAAGAGGTTGTACAGTCTTCGGATGCAGGAGAGATCTGATGTGATTGGCCACATTCAGAGGTTCGACCAGTTGTGCATAGAGTTGATGAATATCGGGGTGAAGCTGGATGAGGAGGACAAGTCCCTGTTGCTTTTGTGTTCACTACCAGGATCATATGATTCTTTGGTGACTACACTGCTCTACGGCAAGGAGACTCTGAAATATGAGAATATGGTCTCGGTGCTGAGGTCTAATGAGCAGAGAAAAAAGTTGACCAGAGATCGGGCTCCCCAGGAGGGTTTGGCAGTAGGGGAGAGGACAGGTAGAGGCAGAGGCAGAAGCAAGTCCAGGGGGCGGTCCAAGTCCAGGAAGGGAAAGAAAGAGGTGAAATGCTTCAAGTGCAATGAGTTCGGGCACTTCAAGCGACAATGTCCACTATGGAAGAGCAAAAAGGGAGAAAGAAGTGGCTCAGAATCAGTGAGTGCAGTTGCTGGGCAGCAGGTAGAGGATGATCTACTTGTGGTATCAGATGGTCACAGGCATTACACAGAAGAGTGGACACTAGACTCTGCGTGCTCACATCACTACACACCACACAGATCTTGGTTTGCGACATACACCAAGACAGATGAGGGATCAGTGACTCTAGGCGACAATAATCCTTGCAAGGTGGCTGGGATAGGGACAGTCAGGGTGAGGATGTTTGATGGGATTGTGAGGACATTGACAAATGTAAAGCACATCCCAGAGCTGGAAAAGAATCTGGTGTCACTAGGCTACTTGGAGCACAGTGGATACAGCTTCAGCAGTAGGGCTAGAAGCAGAGTACTGAACATCTCCAATGGAGCTATGGTAGTGATGAGAGGCAGGAGGTTGGACAATAACCTCTATCGCATGGAGGGATCTGTGGTGATCGGAGAGTCTAATGCAGCAGCTGTAGCACAGGACCAGCAGGGGACTTACAGGATGTGGCACTACCGCCTAGGCCACATGGGTGACAGGGGTCTAAGGGAGTTGAGCAAGAGAGGACTCATCTCTGATCTGGAGGATGGTACTACAGGGAAGATCTGTGAGCCTTGTCAGATGAAAAAGCAGAGGAGAGTTCAGTTCAATATCAGTACAGCCCGCAGTGCAGTCCCTCTGGAGTTAGTACACACGGATGTGTAGGGATCAGCCCCAGTTTTAGCTAGGAATGGGGCCAGATACTTCATAACCCTGATTGATGATTTCTCAAGGAAACTCTAAATTTACTTCATGAGAGAGAAGTCTGAGGTCTTCACCAAGTTCAAGATCTGGAGAGCTGAGGTGGAGAAAGAGCAGGGGAGGAGCGTGAAGTGTCTGAGGTCAGACAATGGTGGGGAGTACACCAGCAGAGAGTTCCAGGATTACTGTGAGGAGTGTGGGATCAGGAGACACTTCTCAGTTAAGGAGACTCCACAACAGAATGGGGTGGCCGAGAGGATGAACAGAACACTTCTGGAAAAGGCACGATGCATGAGGCTGCAGGCAGGGCTTCCAAAGGAGTTATGGGTTGACACAATTGACGCAGCAGGTTACTTGGTCAATCGGTCACCTCACACCAGGTTGGATGGCAGGCTTCCAAAGAAGGTGTGGTCTAGGAGGACAGTTGGGCTGGGCCATCTACGGGTATTTGGGTGCACGACCTATGTGCACATTGGAGCTGGTGAGCGGAGCAAGCTAGACGCCAGATCACGTAAGACGGTGTTTCTAGGCTATCCGCAAGGAGTCAAGGGATACAGGCTGTGGGATCCCTTGGAAAAGAAGGTCATCATCAGTCGGGATGTGACTTTTGATGAGGAGTCAGTCCTTCAGAGGCGAGCAGGCATGGAGGAGCAGCAGGAGCAGGAGGAGGTCCAGCAGGATGCTGCTGGACAGCTTACCTCTTTTATTTTGCCTCTTGTAGGTACTACTGGAAGACATGATATTCAGGTGGAGAACCTACCTAAGGTGTCTTCACAAGTGGAGAGGACTCGGACGGATGATCGAGGCGGAGAGGTCCAGCAGGAGCGAGCTGGATCGAGGACTAATATCGATGTTGCCCTACACAAGCCCAAGAGGACCATCAGGCAACCAGACCGATATGGCTTCGAGGAGATGCTGTCATATGCCCTGGTGACAGCGAATGGAGACCCATATATGTATCAGGAGGCTATTGAGAGCCAGGATAGAAAGCGGTGGGTCCAAGCGATGTCCGAGGAGATGCAGTCTCTCCACCAAAACCAGACGTGGCGATTGCTGCAGTTGCCACAGGAAAAGAGGCCCATTGGCTGCAAATAGGTCTACAGTCGCAAGGAAGGGCCTTCAGAGCAGGGAGGTATCAGATTCAAGGTGAGGTTAGTGGCCAAAGGATACTCTCAGAAGGAAGGCATCGACTTCAGCGAGGTCTTCTCTCCCGTCGTCAGATATACTTCCATCAGAGTGTTGCTGAGCATTGTAGCAGCTCAGGATTTAGAGCTGGAGCAGATGGATGTCAAGACGGCGTTCCTCCATGGGCATTTGGAGGAGAGGATTTACATGGAGCAGCCACCCGGTTTCAGGGATCCAGGATCAGAGGAAAAGGTTTGTTTGTTGCAGAAGTCGCTGTACGGGCTGAAGCAGTCACCGAGACAATGGTACAAGTGGTTCAACTCCTATGTGCGCAGCATTGGACTTTTCAGGTGCGAGTTTGATCCCTATGTTTATGTTCAGTCTCTTGAGGATGGTTCTAGGCTATTCCTACTCTTGTATGTGGATGACATGCTTATAGCATGCAGGAGTAGGAAGGTTGTGCAGGATCTGAAGGCATCCTTATCTCGGGAGATTGAGATGAAGGATTTGGGCCCTGCAAGGAAGATCCTAGGCATGGAGATTTTTAGAGATCGAGCCCGGAGGGTGCTGCATCTATCTCAGGGGGGCTACATATAGAAGGTCTTAGAGAGGTTCGAGATGAAGGGAGCAAAGCCGATGGAGCTGCCACTTGCCGGTCACTTCAGACTCTCGAAGATCATGGCACCATAGACTGAGGTGGAGGCTCAGGAGATGGAGAAGGTTCCTTATGCTTCAGGAGTTGGGAGCTTGATGTATGCGATGGTCTGTTGTAGGCCAGACATCGCTCATGCAGTGAGTCAGGTTAGCAGGTTCATGATGCAGCCTGGCAGGGAGCACTGGAGGGCTCTGAAGTGGATATTCAGATACCTGGCAGGTTCAGTTGGAGTTGGCATCTACTACGGACAGCGAGGAGGTGTAGTGGGATACTCTGACATGTCCAAGGAGGCTCAGGGGCTGATTGGCGGTTATGTAGATGCAAACTTCGATGGAGATGTGGATACCTGGAGGTCTACGACAGGCTTCATCTTTAGCCTGTATGGAGATCCTATTTCTTGAAGATCGAGTTTGCAGCCTATCACGGCCCTATCCACTACAGAGGTGGAGTACATCAGGCTGACAGAAGTAGCTAAGGAGAAAATTTGGCTGAAGGGTTTTGTTGGTGCAAAAATCTGCCTGCGCCGGAGAAGCTGGAGTTGAGGAAGCCGCGGTCGCCGTCGGGACCTGCAAGGGAAGTCTAAACCGGAGGTGGGGTTGCTCCGGCAAGACCCTCCGACGCTCAAGTCAGTTTTCTGCCTCAACAAGAATGGAGTGCTCGAACGGAGAGTTTAGCAGAGTTTTGAGATAAGGCAAAAGAGCTTAAAGAATAACGTATCTGAGTCCCCCTTTTATAGGCGGGGGAGGCAACGGACTGATGGCGACGTTTGTAACCGTCTGGTAGTGGGCCGCCCACGGTCAGGAGAATTGATTGCGAAAGATAATGGAGCAGACACGTGGGCATCACCTCGACTCGCCACGTGGAATCTGTTATGAGGGGTGGAGCAGCGTCCGTTGTCAGCGGACAGGAGAATCGCATGATATCCATCGCAGGAGGTGGAGCAGGTTCGTGGCTGTCGCTGTGGCCTGCCTGGGGATAGCGGAGCTGTGCGGAGTCCACCGCAGGAAGTGGAGTAGGGCGGCTATGGTTACAGCAGCTTGTCAGGGAATGATGGTGCTGCGCGGAGTCCGCCACAGGAAGTGGAGCAGGGTCGTGACCGTTTTGAGGGCCTGTCAGGGGGCGTGGATCTGTCGATTGAAGCTCGGTAACGGCCGGAGCCCGATTTCGGTTGAGGTGCGGGTGAGGTCCTCCTGGCGGTAGGGGTCGTGAGCAGAGCCCGGCTCCCGTAGGAGTCCGGGCGGAGCTGCTCTGATGTCGCTGGCGGAGTCCGGCTTCCGTAGGAGTCCGGGCGGAGCTGCAACTGCTGTCGGCGGTGGAGCCCGGCTCTCGTAAGAGTCCGGGCGGGACTGCGCTGCGAACAAAGTTAAGGATGAAACCCGGCTCCGATAGGAGTCCGGAATGAGCTTACCAGCAGTTGATACTGAGAGCGGAGCCCGGCTCCCGTGGGAGTCCGGGCGGAGCTGTTCTGATGTTGGCGGCGAAGTCCGGCTCCCGTAGGAGTCCGGACGGAGCTGCGCTGATGTCGTCGGCGAAGTCCGGCTCCCGTAGGAGTCCGGACGGAGCTGCGCTGATGTCGTCGGCGGAGCCCGGCTCCCGTAGGAGTCCGGGCGGAGCTGCACTTGCTGATGGCGGTGGAGCCCGGCTCCCGTAGGAGTCCGGGCGGAGCTGCACTTGCCGATGGCGGTGGAGCCCGGCTCCCGTAGGAGTCCGGGCGGAGCTGCACTTGCCGATGGCGGTGGAGCCCGGCTCCCGTAGGAGTCCGGGCGGAGCTGCACTTGCCGATGGCGGTGGAGCCCGGCTCCCGTAGGAGTCCGGGCGGAGCTGCACTTGCCGATGGCTGTGGAGCCCGGCCCCCGTAGGAGTCCGGGCGGAGCTGCACTTGCTGATGGCGGTTCCGCCGTGGGTTCCGGCTGTGGGTATTTTATACCCAACACCAGTCCCCCTACATCCGAGTTTTGAATTTCAAATGAAGGAAGTACACAGAAGTACAGCCGGAACCGTCCCTTCGAATCCCGCGCCCCGTCGCTCCCAGATATTTTGACATTAAATGAGCGCGTGCCGGAGTCTTTTCGAATTGGGGCGGTACGAGGGGATGCTTCGAAGACCCCGCAGGTACGCTGGCCTAGGTACGGCGCAATTATGACCCTGCCAACCGCCAGCCGCCTTCAGCCGTCTGCCATGGGGAGTGGGACACGTGTCGGATGCAGACTGGCCCAGGGGGATTCGAGATCATTATGGCGTCGGATCCCAGGGTCTATTTAAACCCGTCCTCCCCCCTTCAGGCCCCCCACTCCGCTTCTGATTTCTTGCTGGCGTCTGTCATCTCTCCGAGAGTCTGCTCTAGCGAACGCCCTCTCGAGCCGTAGGCGCCTTCCGTTTCTCGCTCCCCAGGCCCCCAGAGCAAGATAGGTTAGTGCCTGCCTTCTCCTTCTTACCGCCTAGGGTCCTCTCCTCCTTCCACTTCTTTTGTGTCTTCTCCTGAGTTGACCTCCGGCGTCTCCCTCCCTTCTCGGCTTGCTTTTCTAGGGTCCTTTAGGTTCTCCCCCAAAGAAAAATGTCTTCCGATTCTTCTGCCCCCGTAAGTTCTGGGAGTTCTTCTGCTTCCAACCCCCAGGCCCCTGTCTCTGCGGACGAACCCGCGTTCGGGGCAGGATCTCGCCCGATTTTCGCACCGGGCGCCATTCCTTGTTCGTCGACTCCGGACGAACTTCTTCTGATAAGGGCTCGGTACGGGGTCCCTTCAGAGTACGACCTGGAGCTTCCTGGCCCCTCTGACCGGGCCAGCGCTCCCCCTCCTGGTCGCTTTTGTTTGTACCAGGAGGCATTCCGTGCCGGACTCCGGCTTCCGCTTCCTGCTTTTGTTGCCGCCTTCTTTCGTTTCTTAGACATTTCTCTCGCCTCTGTCGCCCCGAATTCCTTTAGGTTTTTGATAGGGTTTCTCTCCCTCTGTCATATAGCCGAGGTCCAACCTTCCCTCTCCCTGTTCAGACATTTCTACACCTTTAAACGCCATCCTTCAGCGAAGGACTGGTGGTACTTCTCCCCCCAGTTCGGTAAGAAGGGGTTGCTGAAGGGCGCCCCTTCTTCGATTCACAACTGGAAGGGGAAATTTTTCTTCATTTACTGTCCGACCCTAGAATTGGGCCTGCCCCCTTGGGGGTCTCTGAGGGATTCCGTCCGTCGGGCTCCCAGCCTGGGAGAGGACGACCTTCAGGCCGCCCAGAAGCTCCTGAGTTACCCCGCTCCTTCCCTTCCAAACCTACTGAGGGAGCCGCTTCTCTTCAACATCGGCCTGAGCCCTCAGGATCCAACAAGTATACATCTTTCCTTTTCTTGTCTTCTTCTTCCCTCTCTTTCTTTCTCTCTCCTTTTTCCTCTTTTCTCTTTCTCTTTTTTCTTTCTTCTTCTCTTCTTTTTTTTTTTTTTTTTGGACTGATTGGTGCCGCTTTTTCCTTCTTCTTTTCTTTTGTTGTTTTTTTTTTTTTTTTTTTAGCAATGGACGCCGAAGCCACACGGATGCTCGCCAAGGCCATGAGAGCCTAGAAAAGGAAGGGCGCGACGACGTCTGGCTCGACGAAGAGGGCCAGGGTGGAGGAGACGAGCTTGGCCGCGCCCGTCCAGGCGACCCCGGCAATCGACATTCCTTCGGATGCCGAGCCAGCGGCCCCCCGGGCTCCCTCAAGGAGCCCGCCGATCGGGGTCCCCATTCTGGAGGTCCATCCCGTGGAGGCGTCCGCCGCAGGGAGGAGGAGAAAATCGGTGGCCCACAGGCCGAGCAGCCACCGAGCTGCTGCAGACGAGTCCGTCTGCTCCGAGGGGGGATCGGAGAACTCCTTCAACGACAAGGCTCTGATCCATCGGCTGCTCGATGGTTGCATTCTGTCTGATGTCATGGAGAGGATCGACCGTGCCGACCCCGAGCAGCGGGCTTGGGATACCTTGGGGTCCTTTCTTGAGGTAAGCGGATTTTTATTTGCACAGTTGCTCGGTCTTTGTTGTAATTCTCTATCTGTCTTTGCAGATCGGGCACCAGCTCTTCGCCTATGTCGAGGCGTCGGGCCGCATGAGAAGGGACCTCCTTCGGGCGGAGGAGCGCTGCCAAGATGAGGTTGCTCTTCTTCAAGCGAAGACGGCCGAGGTGGCCGCCCTCCGGGAGACCCTGGAGAGAGAGAGACAAGACCGGGAAGAGGAAAGACATGTCCGGGAGGAGGAGAGGCGAAGCCTGGAGGAGTCGGCAAGGAAGGCGGAGGCCGAGGTCGCCCATCTGGCCGAGCAAACTCTGGTTCTGGTCTCGGAGGCCAGGACCCTTGCGGTGGAGGAGTTCAAGACCTCCGCGAAGATGAGGGAGCTGAACGTCCAGTTCGGCCTGGAGGCGTTCACCAAGGGGTTCGAGCTCTGCCAAGAGAGGGTGGCCAGCAGATATCCCGACCTTGATCTCGGCTTTTTGGAGGAGTCTGACGACGAGGCCGCCCCTTCGTCCGCTGCTGCCGCAGTTGCGCCCCCCGCGCCGAGCTCTTCACCTCCAGCCCCTGAGGTCTGAGACCTCCGATCTTGTATCTTTCTTTTGTCGCCATATTTCCTTTCCGCTTGTCTTCAAAATTAATCAATAAAGTTGAATTTCTTATTGTGGATGGCCTTTCCTTCCCCCTGCTCCTTTTTTTCTGCCTTTCTTCTTGTAATAAGCTGGTCTTTAACGTTTGCTTCTTCCGATGGCAGTGTCCCGCCGAAGCACTCCCCTTGCCCCTAGGGGTCCCGCTGAAGTCAACTATCCAACGGCTAAAAAGGGAGGTCCTCCGCCTGACGAAGAGGTTGAAAAAGTCGGAGGATGAGCTCCGCAAATCGAAAAAATGCTATTCCGAGGCCGCCGCTGAGGCCGCCCACTTCAGGAGTCTCCAAGTGAAGGCAATCATGGACTACAGCCGGAGGAAGGCGAACTTCGCGAAGGAGCTCGAAGAATGCACGAAGAGCGCCAGCGACCGAACTTGGGCTCAAGAAGCCAGGATCAGCGCCCTTAAGGTGGAGCTGTCAGCTGCAAAGAGGAGGATCGGCCAACTGGAGGGGAACTCATCCCGGCTCACAGCGCGGGATGAGCAGATATGGTCACAAAAAGTTTTCGACCTCCAGAGGCAGCTTCAAGATGCTGAGGTGAGCCATGACGTGCAGCGGGCCAGCTGGCGCCGACAGGTAGAAGAGTACAAGGGGAGATTCCATCGATCGGCGGACGAGGTGATTCGTCTCCAGGGGCAGTTGGTTACTAGGGCGCAGCTTGCTAACGCCCAAGATAACGAAGAGCTCCAAGCCCTGAGAGGCACTGTCGAAGGGATTTCTGTCTCCCTTGGGGAGAAGACAGCTGAGCTTCAACAAGTAAAAATCCAACTGGGGCTTGAGCGGAAGGCCATCGCGGACGCAGAGGCAGAGTCCGAAGTTTTACGGAAGTGGCATCGGGAAGCGGAGGCTGAGAGCCGGCGACTTCGTCAGGCGCTCCAGGATATGATGCAAAAGAAGGAAGAACTAGAGGAAACGGTGGAGAGCCTGAGGCAGTCCTGATCGAGGGATGGAGGTGATCACCCTAGGTTAGAGGGAGCAGGACCTCCTTAGAGTTCTTTTGTAGACACCCCCTTTTTTTTTTTTTTTTTTTCCTTGTCGTTTTGTCCCTCTTTCACTGGCCGTCCTGGCCCTGTAGTACATATATCGGAAATGAGGAAAAGCATTTTGTGTTACCTTGTCCGCGCGTAGCACCAATATTGTCGTTCGTTGACCCTTTCTCCTGTTTGGCTTAGAGGTCGTCGTGGGAAGGGGCTCTTCCCTTCCATCCGATCTCGTCATGTGGCCAAGCCTTGCCACCATTCTTAACCCTTGCTGGCGAAGTAGCGGATGGAGCCCGGCTTTCTTGGCGGCGGAGCCCGGCTCCCGTAGGAGCCCGGGCGAAGCTTTCCTGGCGGCGAAACCCGGCTCCCGTAGGAGTGCGGGCGAAGCTTCTCTGGGCGGCGGAACCCGGCTCCCGTAGGAGTCCGGGTGAAGTTTACCTTTGCGGTGGAACACGGCTTTCGTAGGAGTCCGGGTGAAGCTTCCCTGGGCGGTGGAACCCGGCTCCCGTAGGAGTCCGGGTGAAGTTTACCTTGGCGGTGGAACCCGGCTCCCGTAGGAGTCCGGGTGAAGCTTCCCTGGGCGGTGGAACCCGGCTCCCGTAGGAGTCCGGGTGAAGCTTACCTTGGCGGCGGAACCCGGCTCCCGTAGGAGTCCGGGTGAAGTTTACCTTGGCGGTGGAACCCGGCTCCCGTAGGAGTCCGGGTGAAGCTTCCCTGGGCGGTGGAACCCGGCTCCCGTAGGAGTCCGGGTGAAGCTTACCTTGGCGGCGGAACCCGGCTCCCGTAGGAGTCCGGGTGAAGTTTACCTTGGCGGCGGAACCCGGCTCCCGTGGGAGTCCGGGTGAAGCTTCCCTGGGCGGTGGAACCCGGCTCCCGTAGGAGTCCGGGTGAAGTTTACCTTGGCGGCGGAACCCGGCTCCCGTAGGAGTCCGGGTGAAGCTTCCCTGGGCGGTGGAACCCGGCTCCTGTAGGTGTCCGGGTGAAGCTTCCCTGGGCGGTGGAACCCGGCTCCCGTAGGAGTCCGGGTGAAGTTTACCTTGGCGACGGAACCCGGCTCCCGTGGGAGTCCGGGTGAAGCTTCCCTGGGCGATGGAACCCGGCTCCCGTAGGAGTCCGGGTGAAGTTTACCTTGGCGGCGGAACCCGGCTCCCGTGGGAGTCCGGGTGAAGCTTCCCTGGGCGGTGGAACCCGGCTCCCGTAGGAGTCCGGGTGAAGCTTCCTCCCGTAGGAGTCCGGGTCTTCCATTTTGCTTGAGCCGGCGCGAGGTCCTCGTTATCAGCCTGGCTTGTGGGGGTGCGTTAGGGCGCTGTAAGTTCTCTCCCCCCTCGGTCTAAAAGAACCGGGCCTTCAACTTTGCTCATGTCAGGATGAGGTCCTCCTCCTGTTCCTGACATGGCTGTGGGGGCACATTAGGGCGTTGCAAGGCCTCTCCCCCCATCCGGTCTAAAAGAACCGGGCCTTTGACTTTGCTCAAGTTAGGGCGAGGTTTTCCTCCTGTCCCTAACAGGGCTGTGGGGGCACATTAGGGCGTTGTAAGGCCTCTCCCCCCATCCGGTCTAAAAGAACCGGGCCTTTGACTTTGCTCAAGTTAGGGCGAGGTTTTCCTCCTGTCCCTAACAGGGCTGTGGGGGCACATTAGGGCGTTGTAAGGCCTCTCCCCCCATCCGGTCTAAAAGAACCGGGCCTTTGACCTTGCTCATATCAGGACGAGGTTCTCCTCCTGTTCCTGACATGGCCGTGCTTTTGGAGGAATCATGTCCGGTCATAATACATCCATGCTAGGTGGGAGGAGCATGTTAGCTAAAAAGAAAAGTAGATTCAAAGCGAAATAGTAAGCGATACATTTACAGTATTCCCGCTCCTTCTTGAGGCCCTCCGACGACGGAGTCGATGGTCCCGATAGGAGGCCGGTCCCTGGGCTGCTCCTCCCTTTTCTGTGGTTCGGGCGGTGGGAGGGCTCTTGGCCGGTCTCCTCTACCCTCAGGCCGGCGGTGGATGAATCTGTCGAGCCGACCTCGCCGGATGAGCTCCTCGATCTCGTCCTGGAGCTGGATACACTCTTCGGTGTCGTGGCCGTGGTCGCGGTGGTAGAGGCAGAACTTGTTGGGGTTGCACTTCCCGGGGTGCGTGCGCATCCTCTCCGGCCTAGGGAGCAGCTCCCTGACCTCCATCAGTACCTGGGCCTTCGAGGCGTTGAGGGGGGCGTAGCTGCGGAACTTCCCTGGCGGGGAACCCCGCCGAAACCTGTTGTCCGGGCTCCTCTGCCTGCGTGCCCGGGGGGGAGTATGGGCGCGCTTATGTCCAGGAGGGGATCGAGAGCGAGGCCGGGCTTCCTTTGGCCTCTTCTCAACTGCGGGCTTACCAGAATCTCCCGCCTGACGCTCCCTCGCCGTCTCTTCATCCTTCATTTTGAAGGCCTCTTCCGCTCGGGCGTATCCTTCAGCCCGAGCCAGCAGATCAGCAAAATCCCTGGGGTACTTCTTCTTCAGGGAGTACAAGAGATCATTCTTCTGAAGGCCACCTTTCAGGGCGGCCATGGCAACCGACTGGTCCAAGTTTCGGACCTCCAACGCCGCGATGTTGAAGCGGTTGATGTAGGCCCGTATGGACTCCCCTTCCCTCTGCTTGATGTTGATGAGGGACTCCGAACCTTTCCGGGGACGTCGGCTGCTGACAAAATGGGCCACGAATTGGTGGCTCATTTGGTCGAAGGAGAATATGGTACCCGACTTCAGGGTCGAGTACCAGTTCCTTGCTGCTCCCTTCAAAGTAGACGGGAAAGCCCGGCACAAGATGGCGTCGGGAGCACCATGAAGCAGCATCATCGTTCGGAAGGCCTCCGGCAAGACCCTCCGACGCTCAAGTCAGTTTTCTGCCTCAACAAGAATGGAGTGCTCGAACGGAGAGTTTAGCAGAGTTTTGAGATAAGGCAAAAGAGCTTAAAGAATAACGTATCTGAGTCCCCCTTTTATAGGCGGGGGAGGCAACGGACTGATGGCGACGTTTGTAACCGCCTGGTAGTGGGCCGCCCACGGTCAGGGGAATTGATTGCGAAAGATAATGGAGCAGACACGTGGGCATCACCTCGACTCGCCACGTGGAATCTGTTATGAGGGGTGGAGCAGCGTCCGTTGTCAGCGGACAGGAGAATCGCATGATATCCGTCGCAGGAGGTGGAGCAGGTTCGTGGCTGTCGCTGTGGCCTGCCTGGGGATAGCGGAGCTGTGCGGAGTCCGCCGCAGGAAGTGGAGTAGGGCGGCTATGGTTACAGCGGCTTGTCAGGGAATGATGGTACTGCGCGGAGTCCGCCACAGGAAGTGGAGCAGGGTCGTGACCGTTTTGAGGGCCTGTCAGGGGGCGTGGATCTGTCGATTGAAGCTCGGTAACGGTCGGAGCCCGATTTCGGTTGAGGTGCGGGTGAGGTCCTCCTGGCGGTAGGGGTCGTGGGCAGAGCCCGGCTCCCGTAGGAGTCCGGGCGGAGCTGCTCTGATGTCGCTGGTGGAGTCTGGCTCCCGTAGGAGTCCGGGCGGAGCTGCAACTGCTGTCGGCGGTGGAGTCCGGCTCTCGTAAGAGTCCGGGCGGGACTGCGCTGCGAACAAAGTTAAGGATGAAACCCGGCTCCGATAGGAGTCCGGAATGAGCTTACCAGCAGTTGATACTGAGAGCGGAGCCCGGCTCCCGTGGGAGTCCGGGCGGAGCTGTTCTGATGTTGGCGGCGAAGTCCGGCTCCCGTAGGAGTCCGGACGGAGCTGCGCTGATGTCGTCGGTGAAGTCCAGCTCCCGTAGGAGTCCGGACGGAGCTGCGCTGATGTCGTCGGCGGAGTCCGGCTCCCGTAGGAGTCCGGGCGGAGCTGCACTTGCTGATGGCGGTGGAGCCCGGCTCCCGTAGGAGTTCGGGCGGAGCTGCACTTGCTGATGGCGGTGGAGCCCGGCTCCCGTAGGAGTCCGAGAGGAGCTGCACTTGTCGATGGCGGTGGAGCCCGGCTCCCGTAGGAGTCCGGGCGGAGCTGCACTTGCCGATGGCGGTGGAGCCCGGCTCCCGTTGGAGTCCGGGCGGAGCTGCACTTGCCGATGGCGGTGGAGCCCGGCTCCCGTAGGAGTCCGGGCGGAGCTGCACTTGCCGATGGCGGTGGAGCCCGGCTCCCGTAGGAGTCCGGGCGGAGCTGCACTCCCCCGTAGGAGTCCGGGCGGAGCTGCACTTGCTGATGGCGGTTCCACTGTGGGTTCCGGCTGTGGATATTTTATACCCAACAGGTTTGTTGATGGAAATGGGCCTTACTCAGGAGGCCATTAGAGTGCACTGTGACAGCCAGAGTGCACTTCTATTAGCACAGAACTCAGTCTATCATGCAAGGACAAAGCACATCGATATTCGATATCATCAGATCAAGGAGCTTGTGGAGGATGGCGAGGTAGAGCTGATAAAGGTACACACCAAGGAGAATCCAGCTGATGCACTTATGAAGGTACTTCCACGGGATAGCTTTCAGAGATGTGTTGAGCTGATGCGGCTAATGGACAGAGTGGAGCTGGTTGAGGCCTTGGGACACCAAGGTGGAGATTGTTGTGATCCAGGTGGTGTGCCCAAGGCCCAGGGGACCAAGGCTAAGGCCAAGGTCCATCATTCATGAGGACTTCATGGAGGCTCTAGGGCTAGTTGGGCCCTAGGTTGAAAGGCTGTGGGCCTTTCGGGTTCTTGAGGTCTAGGTTATGTGGGCCTCAAGGGACCAACTCTTTATGGGCCAGGTCTGGGCCCAGAATAGGTGAGATTAGGTCAAGTCATGGGTGTACATAGGCTTGGGTTAACCTAATCTCCCATAGAGTTGGTCAAGAGAGTTTTGGGTTTGGGTCACTTGACCCTATGTTTATATATACATGTACTGTGTATAGGTTTGATTAAGCCAAGGGAATACAAGAACCATTTCTCCCAAGTCTCTCTCTCTCTTCTCCCTCTCTCTCCAGCAATTCTCCACACCCCAGGAGCAAGAAACCCTAGGGTTTCTTGCCGCCAGGCCCAAAAAGGAAAGTAAAGAAGAGGAGGCGCTAGCCCCTCCTCTCTTGCAGCCGCCAATCAGATCCCTCTCTCCCTCTCTTGAAGCTGCCCAAGCACCAGGTCTAGGACCTGAAATCTCTTGCGAAGAGGTTGATACAAGTTCCTCTCAGATTTGGAGTTGATCTGAGGTCGTTTGAGGCACGGGTGAGATCTCCATCAATAGATCTACAGGAAAGGCTGCAGCAGGACAGATCTGCGAGGTCTGTCTCCATCTATCTTCTTCCCTATCTAGAATATCCTGATTCAAGATCTACGAATTGAAAGACCTCGGTCTAGGCCTGATCTAGTTGGATACCAGATCTTGGATTTTTTAGAGGTGTTTTCAGAGGCGTTCTTCATCTGGAATGAAAGGCTGACGAAGAAGACAGCAACCAAGCTGTTTTTGTCAAGGGCCTTCAATCGAGTCCAGAAGTCTCCAGATCTGTTCATTGCTGGTTCTGCTGCACCCAAGGTCCATGGGAGGAGCCAGGATCATGCTCCAACACTTTTCTACCTTCAGGTCGGCGTCGAATGAATCTGTCGAGCCGACCTCGTCTGATGAGCTCCTCGATCTCGTCTCGGAGCTGAATGCACTCCTCCGTATCGTGGTCGTGGTCACGATGATAGAGGCAGAACTTGTTAAGGTTGTACTTCTCGGGGTGTGTGCGTATCCTTTCCGACCTCGACAGCTGCTCCCGACCTCCATCAGCACTTGGGTTTTCGATGCATTGAGAGGACCGTAGCTGTGGAATCTTCCTGGGGGAGAGCCCCGTCAAACTTTACGGTCCGGGCTTCTCTACCTGCGAGCTTGGGGAGGAGTCTGAACACGCTTGTGTCCGAAGGAAGTTCAAGAACGTGGCCGAGCTTCACTCGGCCCTTTTTCAACTGTGGGCTTGCTAGAGTCTCCCGCCTGTCGCTCCTTCGCGGCCTCCTCGTCCTTCATCTTGAAGGCTTCTTTTGTTCGGATATATCCTTCGGCCTGAGCCAGCAAATCAGCAAAGTCCCTGGGGTACTTCTTTTCCAGAGAAAATAGAAGATCGTTCTTTTGAAGATCGCCCTTCAGGGCGGCCATCACGACCGATTGGTCCAAGTTTCGGACCTCCAACACCGCGATGTTAAAACGGTTGACGTAAGCTCGGATGGATTCTTCCTCTTTTTGCTTGATGTTGATGAGGAACTCCGAACCTCTCTAGGGATGCCAACTGCTGACGAAATGAGCAACGAACTGGTAGCTCATCTGATCAAAGGAGAAGATAGTATCCGACTTCAGTGCCGAGTACCAATTTCTTGCTGCTCCCTTCAAGGTAGACGAAAAAGCTCGGCACAGGATGGCGTCTGGCGCACCATGGAGCAGCATCATTGTCCGGAAGGCCTCCAGGTGGTCAACCAGATCCGAGGTCCCGTCGTAGCTCTCGAATTGGGGGAGCTTGAAGTTCGACGGGATTGATTCCTGCATGATCATTTGAGAGAAAGGAGGGTCAGTGCAAATGTCCTCACCGTAAGCAGTGGGAGCATGGCGGAGCTCTTCGATCCACCGGTTCATCTCCCAAAATCTTTGATCTAGGAGGTCCTCTCGACTGTGAGTCTCGAGGGTCTTCTGGTGGAACGAAGGTAGGAACTCTCTAGGGGTGAAATCGTGATCGGATGGTGGGCTCTCCACCTTCTGCTTCCCCTTTCCGGGGAAGACAGGGCGACTTACCCAAGTGGCCCGCCCAGTCGTCGGATTCTGAAACTCCGGCGATGCTCTTTCCAGTCGCACTGATGCCTGCGGCTGCTGCTGCATGGCCTGCACTGCTTCGGTGAGGTCCCTGACCTGCTGAACCAGCAAGTCAAACTGCTCCATGCTGACTGCCGTTGCCAGAGGAGGAGGAGCCTGGAAAACTGGAGACGAGGCCGGAGCTTGCAGAGCTCGCTGAGATCTGGCCGCGGAGGTCGTGGATCGCCTGGTGGATGCCTTTTGGGAAGGCATCAGGTGGAGATCTGGCAGGAGAAGGAGAAGAAGATGTCAGAGAAGATGACCGGAGACAGTCTCGTTGAGCACTCCTTTAAGAACAAGGGCACTGCGAAGACACAGCCCTTCCTCTAGCGCTAATTCTGTTGGTGCAGAATTCTGCCGATGCCGGAGAAGCTGGAGTTGAGATGACCGCGGCCACCGCCGGGACCTGCAAGGAAAGTCTAAATCGGAGTTAGAGGTGCTCCGGTAAGACCCTCTGATGCTCAAGTCAGTACTCTGCTTCAACAGAAATTGAGCACTCAAATAGAATTTTGGCAGAGTTTCGAGATAGAGTTTAGAGCTTAGAGAAGAACGTATCTGGGGATCCCCTTTTTATAGATGGAGAGCGTAACTGATTGACAGCGACGTCTGTAACCGCCTGGTAGTGGGCTGTTCAGGGCCACGCAGAGTTTGTTACGGAGAGTAGTGGCGTCAAGGGGCCGTTCAGGACCACGTGGAGTTTGTTACGGAGAGTGGAGTGGTGTCCGTTGTCGCGATTTGCTAGAGAGTGGTGGAGCCACGTGGAATCCGTTACAGAGAGTGGAGCAAGATAGTGGCTATTGTCGTGACTTGCCAGAGAGTTCGGGCCTGACAGTTGAAACTCGACTGAGATATCTGATGGGGCGGAATGGCTCTCTGTCTCAGCAATCTAAGAGTGGCTCGAATGTTTTCGAGGTTGCTGATGAGTTCACTGTTGTCGGGTGCCTTGAGCACTGATGCTGCAGGCAGAAGTCATCTGCTGTAGAAGATCGGACGGGGACTTTCTGTTGGAGAAGTCCGTCAAAAATTTGCCTGATGTAGAAGCTCGTCTGAGGACCGTCCGTCGGAGAGGTCTAGTTCCATGAGGAATCCGACAAAGGATCGACCGACAGTGGAGTTCGGATGGCGTTGTGGAGATTCGTCCGCTGGAGAAGTCTTGGAGACACTGTGGGAGGTCGAACGTTGGAGGAGTCCGGAATTCAATTCTGTTGTAGAAGTTCGGACGGGGTCCGGCTCTTGTAGGAGTCTGGACGAAGTCCGCTTATTGAAGAAGCTCGGCTGAAGTCCGCCGCTTGTAGCAGAAGTTCGGAGTAGACCGCTTGCAGTAGAAGTTTGGAGTGGAGATCCGGCTGGTGGAGCCTGTCCCGTTGTAGAAGTTCGTCTGTGATCCATCCACTGTAGGAATTCGGCTGGGATCTGGCTCTTGTAAGAGCTCGGATGAAATCCGGAGGGCAGTCGACCGCCTTAGAAATTTGGATGGAGTCTGGTTACGGTAGAGTCCTGCTGTTGGAGAAGCTCGGATATTGACGAAGTCCGGAAAGAGTTCGGAGTAAAGTCGTTCGTGGTCGGAAGAAGTCTGAAAGGGATTCGAAGAATAGTCGACCACTGTAGAAAACCGACTGATAGTGAAGTCCAGAGAGCATTTGGAGCAGTTCGGTAGATGAATGGGAGAGCTTATAATCGGAGAAGTCCGAATGGTATTATGGAAGTTCGGACGGTCGAGGAGGTTCAGAGAGACGCCACCCAAGGTCAGAAGTCGGAGGAGCCCTGGAAAGGTCGGTCTTTTACAAACTTCGACTGGAGGTATTTTATACCCAACAAGATTGGTGTAAAGAATATCTCTCGATTATTTTTAAAAAAAAATTATTTATAATTTTTTATAAATATATTTATATTAAAGTTGTATGAGCATTTCGTTTTTATGCACCCGCTCCCTTCCTCCTCCTGAAAAAAAAAAAAAATACTGCAAGTTCTTAATTAAATGCGCTTATTCATAGAATTGAAATTAGATTAAATTATTATATAATGTATTTGGAACTGTCCGATATACTGAAGCCATTTGCATCAATCAAATGGGGGATATAAAGGGCCGTTATAAGTACTAACAAAAAAAAAAAAAAGAGGACCGTTATACGGCCATTCTCCTGAAGAAGATTTAGTCCTCAGTTGAGTACAAAGGAGGAGGTACATCAAATTATCTAACTGAAAAAGCCTACAAGTCAAGGACCCCACCATGAGGGGGTACGTGTCAGATGATAATGGGCTGTACTGTGTAACGTGCTGCAACCCGTGTGGTCCATCCGATCAGCCTCCAATAGATCAAATAGTTAGAGGGAAAAGAAAATATTATAAAAGAAATTATAAAGCAGGGGCACCAACCATGCTTCCTTTATTTATTCCCTTGATGCACATGCGGTGCACTGGAGGACCACAGTCTCAGAAAAAAATAACTCCCTTGAGTTGATGTCAGGAAAGAGTGCAACAAAACTTTATTGGAGCAGAGTTTTAATAAACAATATTTTTAACAAATATCTCTCACTAGCTTTTCTCATTTGGCAGGCAACGACGCTACCAAATGGGGGGGGGAATCACCATGCACATTAACCTTCTGCCATACAGGAAGCAGTGCAAAATGAATGATATCTCGGTTTGCCATCCCGCTACTCGTAAAACATCTGCGTGTGTTGCTATGTTAAGATGAAGGATGGTGAATGGTAATGGACAATTCCGTGAGGATTTATTTGAATGTTTGTTTGATCCTATATCGGTTATATATTGATTAAATTTTGAATACTTATGTAAAATTAAAAAATCTATATAATATCTCGGATTAATTTTTTGGATAGTATGTTACAAATAGTATCAGAATGAACTAGATGCATAGCTCATATAGATTAGAAGATATTTAATATGAATTTATTTAAACTGATCGTAGTATTATAATTGAATTTGTGGTAATTGTGATCGGATTTGTGGTAATTAAGATTAGATTTGAATGAATTTGAATTTTTTGTCTAACGAGAATGTTAAGTCTTAAATGAAAGTACATGAGGATCCATACAAATATGTGTTTAATCCTACATCAACTATGTGCTAAGTAGATTTTAGGTACTTATATAAGATCAAAAAATTCAAATAATATCTTGCAGCTAAATTTTTTGGATGAAATCTTCGATTATTACAAATTTTACACGATCAAAGGAATATTTGATGGGCACTGAAGGATATATCATGCACCATATGGACCCCTCTAAATAAAAAAAATAATGGAAAAGGAGAAGATCATGCTGACATTTTTTCATAAGGATGTCGACAATTTGTCATAAATCATCTCTGGATCTTGTGCTACATGAGATTTGATTTTATTGGTTTGTTTAGGACTCAATTAGGTATGGTCTGCACCAACAAACTTGATTTTGCTGCATGTCTAAAGTGTGTTTGTGATTACTAATCCTTAGCAATTCAAAGTTAGAATTTGTGTGTGTGTGTGTGTGTGTGTGTTTAAATTTTTAATTTGAGTGAGACCACTCAAACTGAAAAACGTATCTAGAGCAACATTGTTGTGAAAATGTTGGTCTTTGTTTTCCCCAAAAAAAAGCCTGTAATTCTAGTCTTATAATGTGATATAGCATGTTATTTAAAGAGACTGTTGATGATGGGAAAGTTCTTCCCATTGTAGCAGAAGGTACAGCTTTTTTGATGCAATGTTCACATCCAAACAGAGCACGGTATTCTCTTACCAAAAAAAACAAAGCACGGTATGGCATAAATTCAAATCCAAACAGCGTAAAAGTTAAAGTGTTATCCAGAAATTTCCCAACATGATATGGCCAAGAATTTGATGTTGGGGACCCCACTTACCATTTTGTGACACTCTCATTTTTGGAATGAAATATTATAAGCCAGTGGCCCCTCGCTGTCAGAGCGCAATATACCTTGCCAGATAAGGGAAGAGCTTCGGGAAAGATGCATTGGCTATTGGGTGTGTCAGCTGATTTGAGTTCATTTTAAAATTCTATCCTAATAATAATCATAATTTGCAAGATAAAATTTCAAAACAAAAATCGTTATACGCAAGAGTTATTGAACATTTGAAAAGAACATACTATTAGATCAAGATCATGTTAATTGTTGGTGATTTGTCTTTGGATTATGCGATATAAACAGTCTATTAAGAATAATGCATGTCCTAATCATCGAATGATATATATGAATATATAACTTACCATGCAAATGATACATGATGCTGGATTGTGATGTTCTATAGCTTTGTTTTTTTTTTCCTTTCATTTTTTTTATGAAGCAGACGTAAAATAATGACGACTAAAAAATGGTGACATGCTTTAATGGCTCACTTCAGATTCACGTCTGCTAGAGCGCCTGCTATTGGCTATTCATTATGCCCCTTGGTCACTACCTACCCACCATTCGCTTTGTTGTACATTGGCAAAAAAAATATATTTTTTTACACTAAAATATTTTTCTGAAAATATAAAGGTTATGAAGCAGAGAATAAATTTTGTTGAAAATCAAACCCCCTTCTTTTCATAGAAATTGTTCTACCTAGAATTACGTTTTATGAATATTTTTCTTTAGTAAAAATTACAAACAACCAAGCCACCAATTAAATGCGATATAGTAGTGTGATTTCTATCAGTTGTGGAAAAATCTCCGAGCATAGGTTTCTTAAAGGATCTACAACTAAGGATTAGAGAATTGATAAATGTATGCAGCTGTTTTTTTTTTTTTTTGATGAAATATGTGACTAGCATTAACTTGTGTGATCTAATCTTAAAATTGATATAGTGTATGAATTGAAATATATAATCATCTTAGCTTCTCCAATAATAAAAGAAGTAGGACTGAAATCAGATTGGATACCACAATATTCATATCCATATTTATTTTGTCTTACGAATACAAATATGGATATGGATATTATTCGGATGTAAAAATTCGTATTCATATTTGTTATAAATGGGTATAAATATAATTCGGATATTAAAAATATGAATATAATTAAATATATTATTTAAATAATAAAAATTTATTACTACAAACTCCAAGATATTATTAAATAGATAATAAATCTAGTTAATAATATGTTTAGATAGTTATATATTTTTTTTAAAAATTAGTAAGTATTATATAAAATTATATAAGATTATATATAGATTCGGATATTTGGATACGAATCGAATAGTTGTTCATCCATATCCATATTTATTTTTTTTTGACGGATATAGATACGAATATGGATATTAATCAAATCTTTAAATTTCTATTTATATTTAGATTGATTTTAATATAAAAATAAATTTGAATAAATAATATTTATATTATTTTTATCCTAAAAAGTAGTCTTGATCTCTAATTGCTAAACAGAGAGCTATGATCGGTGGGACAAGTCCCAATTCACCAGAAGTCTAGGTGACCGTTGTGGAATGCATGGAGTGATACCTTCAATAGCCAAGGGGTAACTTATGGGTTAAGATATATTTTAAAAGGGTTATAAATAATAGATGGATTTGTAGGTAGGCGAGCTTTTTCTAAAATAAACATGGGGCATTAATTAGGCATCTCAGGAATAGAGCCATCTGAACTTTCTAAGGCTCGGAGTCCTATAATAGCTAATGCCTCCACAAAGCTGCAAATCTCTCAGTTAAACACATAATTTGCTGCTGAGATATGCCCAAACCTTTGAATATAACAACAAAATCTTTGAATTTAACCTAAACATTGTCTCCTTCACCATCCCAATCGATGGACTGTTCAAAGTTGGTAAGACTGAAGGAGCCTAAAATCTCTAGGGCCATGCTTCACAAAGTTCTTAAGTGTTGTTATTTATACCATGATGGTGAGAGGCCTGATGTAACTGTTGGATTCTGCACATATGGGATCCAATATTTAATGGGCTACGTGAGGGTCTGAAAGCGCCCTTTTTGCTCTCTCATTCTCTCTCTCGATTGCTGATACACACACACATACGCAACCCGAATGCCGCCACTCAAGAGAGAAAAAATTTTTTTTTTTTGGCTATGAACTTTTGACTCCAATCGAAACAGTGATTCAACTCCGATTGGCCTAAAAATTTGCAGTCGTATTTCCTACATATGGTTCTCCACATCCAACGGTTTGATTGTTGTCGGATACTCTCTGACTTAGATTTTTATTTGACTTTAGATTGTGAGATTTTCGGAGTTGCTGTTTGTTATGGATTTGATGATTTGTGGTCTATGTGATCTCTGGAGTTTTCAGAAGAACTGTGTATCTCACTGATTATAGTGGAAATTTGTCTCTCTAGCTTGGCCCATGGTTTTTTTCATTTCTGAATTTTTCACGTAAAACTTTTGGTGTTCTTTTGTGCGATTTGATTTGTCTTCGTTATTGGTGCTGGTTATTATTGGTTGCTCGTATTTTTCTTAACAAATTGGTATCAGAGCCAAGTCGGCTACAGTGATATTGTGTGATTAGATGGAGGACAATGGCACAGGCACCATGTTGAAATTAATCCAATCGAACTATTCTATCTGGAAGTCAAGGATGGAAGATTATTTATACTGCAAAGATCTGCATGAGCCCATCGAAGGAGACTACACGAAACCAGAAAGAAAGTCAGAGAGAGAGTGACAGGTTATGCACAGAAAAATTGTTGGATTGATCAGGCAATGGATTGACAATAGTATATTCCATCATTTTGCCACAGAGACCAATGCTAACTCACTCTGGACAAAACTAGAGAAGTTGTATGAGAGAAAGAGCCCACAAAACAAGGTGTTTTTGATAAGAAAGCTAGTCAACTTGAAGTATAAAGAAAGCCGTTCAGTGACTGAACATCTCAGTGAGTTTCTTGACTTGATAAATCAATTGACTAGTGTTAAAATAGCCTTTGATGATGAAGTACAGACATTGCTTCTACTGAGTTCTCTACCTGATAGTTGGGAGATACTTGTTGTATCACTTAGCAATTCTGCCCCTAAAGGTGTTTTGACATTGAATATAGTGAAGGACAGCATGTATAATGAAAAAATAAGGCGCAGAAAGTAAGGAATCTCTAACCAATCTGAGGCACTTGTTATAGAGAGACAAAGGAGAAGCAACAGTAAAGCTCCTCAGCACCATAACAAAAGCAGAGGGAGATCACAAGGAAGGAAGAACATCAAGTGCTTGTTGGGAATAGTGTCCCAAAGCCAATCGTCAGCCTGTTGACGGTTGTGCTCTTTGTTGTATTAGTATATAAATCATAAATAAATAAAAATTATTTTGATATTTTTTTATCACAAATTATCACAAATTGTCATCTTCTAATGAACTTCTGTGTTATGGTGAAGTCCTTAGGACTATTTAGACTCGACAAAGGAGGATTTGTCGTTTAGTCCTTAAACCTGTTCGCGACCAAATGATACGTTGTTACCAAGGACAACAATGTTTATCGAGCATAGGTCATTGTGTGCCATATAGGTTGGTTGTCCTCTTAACCAAAGAGTGTGGAGACACTGGTATGGCATACAGGTGAGATGTAAGGGTACATCTGCACTGAACGTGACCGACTCCGGAGCTATCTCTGCTGTCAAGATTTGCTCCAATGGGATATGGGTATAAATGTCCCTCCGACTTGAGACCGCCACGGTGACTTGCAAGCAACTCACTGCACTTAGGCACTAGACTATCTAAATTTCTAATTCAGTGACGGAAGGCTGCTGGGTGTAGTCAAGTACTTGACTTGTCGGTGCATGTGTCAAGATGGATTTGACCACTCTAGTTCAGGAGCTGTGTACAGTCGTGTTTCAATTTAGCAAAATCTTGGTCAGGGTAGTCCTAGTGAGGAGTCATAGGATTGATTGAGTTGAGTACGACTCGGATGATCTAATCAGGGTTGACAGTTTAACCCTGAGTCGTCCTAAACACAGGGGTCAAAAGGGATGAATTATACAGTAACCATATTCACGTAGATTTTGAGTGTTGCGATTGCGACTATTCGACCTATCCGGACATCGGGTACCATTGCTAGATGGTCACTTCGATTAGTACAGAAATTAGTTCCTGTGCTACCGGCTTAGATTCGAACCTGCAGGGTCACACACATTAGAGGTTCCTATCTGATCTGATGGCTGATGAAGAGTCCTAATATTCGTGGACTATGAGTCCTACGTGTCTGGGAGTCTATGATCGAGAATCAGAATTCTCTGATCATGAGTCCCACACATTTTGGGTACCGAGGTCAAGAGTCCCACTGGTTTGGGACTTTTCGATCAGAATTTCATATCGATGAATTCTGATGCCCGATTGCTCATCGAATTTGGACTCAATATTTATGAGAGGTTTAATTAGTTATTTGATCGTTAATTAACTCAATTTGATTGAGTAATTATTTTTGGATCAAGTTCAATTGAATTAGATTCAGTTGGGTTTGACCCGATTAGATTAAGAGTTGACCTAATCATCGAGATGGTTTGGTCCCTAATTTGATCAAGGATTGGGCTTAGTCAATTTCTGATTTGATTAAAATTTTATTGAGCCTAATTAAGCCTAATTAAGTTGGGTTTAATTTAATCTAATTGTACTTAACCTATTTTGATTAGGTTGGTTCAATTAAGATTAAACCACCATTTGAATTTGAATCCCTGCGCCACTTCATATCTCTGTGCCCATTTGAATTCACGAGAAGAAACTTCTCATAAATTTTCTCTCACGCAAAGCTCTTCCCACGCCCCACATTTGTGTGCCACATAGGTGGATAAGGATGGTTGGTTGGCCATTCAAATTCAAAACAAAGTTTGAATTTGAATGAGCAACCAATCCATGCGCCATGTCCTTCTCCTCTTTAGCGCCCCATATCTTACACGAGAAAGAGTTTCTCATGAAACCTTTCCATGCACAAAGCAGCCATGCACCTTCTCTTCTCACGCCCAAGTGGATATGGATGAGTTGGTTTGCATTTGAATTCAAATTTGATTTGAATTCAAATGTGCAACCACTTATCTTTATCCTCTCACGCGGATAAGACATGTTTTGAACTGTTTTAAAAGAGATAGGGAGGTGGGGCGTGCGTAAAAATTTTTTGAGAGAGAAAGTGGGGCGTGAGGAACTCTTGTGCGTGAGTAGAAAGTCTAAAACTTTCGAGAGAAAAAGAAAGAAAAGAAAGAAAAGTGGGCGTAGGGTTTTTCAGTGAGTTCCCTAGGGTTTCAGCCTGGGTTCGGAAAGTGAGAAGGTGAGCTACGAGTGTCGTGAGCCCACCAAATTTTAGAGAGAGATTCATCAACCTCTCAAGCATACTTGTTGATAATTCAGAGCATCCGAAGAGTCAGCAAACATCGATCGAAGGAGTTCGATCAGCATCGACCGTCGAAAGAGCTCTACAACGATCTAGCACTCGTGAGGAGCTGATCAGATCGGGAGCTTCGTGTGAACGATCCGTAGAAGCCAGACACATTGTGTGGCTATGTTGTAATGATCAGATCCTTCCGACAGTGATCAGATTACGGTGATCGACTATCCGCACAAAGGTATTCTGTTCTGAACACAGAACAGTAAATTATTTACTGTTCAAATTTGAATTTCAAATTTAAATGCATGCATGCTATATATCATATTTAGATCCTAGTGTAGGGTAAACATATGTTAATTAATTAGATTAATTAATTATTTTCACTGTAAAATAGTGATTTTGAAAAAATTTTAAAATTATCATTTTATCTCTGCACTCAAATTTCACTTCAAATGGTATCAGAGCAGGTTCTAAGATATGATATATGAATTTACATGCATAGATTAAGTTGTAATCTAAAAGTTTAAATTTAAAATTTAAAATTTAAAATTTAAAATTTGAATTTTGAAAGTTGTTCAAAATTCAAAATTCAAAACTTTGAAATTCAAAATTTGAAATTTGAATTTTAAAATTTGAAATTCAAAATTTAAAATTCAAAATTCAAAATTTGAAATTTGAAATTTAAAATTTGGTTGAAATTTTAAATTTAAAATTCAAAATTTAAAATTCAAAAATTTGAAATTTGAAATTTGAAATTTGTTTGAAATTTGAAATTCAAAATTTAAAATTTAAAATTTAAATTTTGAAATTGATATATTTAGATATACTTGATCCAAGTAGCAAGTAATCTAATTGGGTTGGTTGCCATGGCCATCCGGTCATAGGAGAAAAGTAGGGTTTAAAGGTCCTCTCCTCCCATTCGATGGGGTCTCCTATGGCAGTAGGGGTGCCACTGTAATTATATCCCATGCAGATGAAGCAGCGAAAGGACTTAATTGTAAATGTTCAATTATAAAATTTATCATGAATGTGTTAGATTAGATCTAAAGGAATATTCATGATTTATTTTGATTGAGTTATTTTCTGTTAGGTAATTAGCAATAGGATTGCTATTTATGAAATGTGTTGATCTATTTGTGAAATGAGTCAACATGTTTGGTGAACAGAAAATAAAATCTTTCAAATTTAAAAATTATTTTCGAAAAGCCAAACCCTGACCCATCAGTCCAAATACATAATTAAAAGAATTAAGTATTGTCAAGTTGGTCTAAAATTGTGAATTAAGACCTAAGACAATTGCATAAACTTGTAGGTCAATGGATTAGATGGATTAGGTCCATAATTGGGTTAAACCTAAGGTTAGCTTAAAGAAATAGACTAAATTAGAGTAATTGGTCAAACCTAATCAAAAGTTGAATTAGATTAGGTCAAGGACACTTTAGACTCAACTCCAATAGTTGTAGTTGAATGGATCCATGTCTTTAACTAGACCAAGATGGACTTAATTCATGACTATGCGGTGGAACCCTATTTACTAAGTTGATCAAATTAAAATTAATGAATCGGTTGGTGTCTAAGGTAAGTTTGGCAGTTTGACCAGTGGTTCTTAAGTGGGAGCTACTCGCATTGATTCGATCTCTGTCGAGTTAATGGCATATCCCCACCACTGATCTCACTTACCTGGCCAACCTGGTGAGTTAGATTTTTATTAGATCACTTGGTGATTAGGACTCACCTATGTCATTAGGTAAATTAGTGTGACTGATTTAGGTGCTCCTAATACCGACTTTAATTAAATCTTTTGTAATCTGACTTGGTGAAGTCAGTGGGAGGATTGAAATTGGCTGGTTAATTTCTTCTCTTCTATCATTTAATAAAATCTTCAAAATTATTAGGTCCCTAAAATGATTAAGTTATAGTGATAACTAAGTCATAGCCTCCCATTAAGTGAGTGATAATGAGTCCATTAGTTTAATAATCATTGGAGGCCCAAAGGTCTGGTGCTTATTGACTAATGGAATTATCATTCATAGTATGATAATTTGATTTGAGTCTTTCTGATGGTGGTCAGGTTGGCCGGCCAAAGTCGGGTCTGATCATTTATTGGTCTGATTCACCAAATCAAGTTATGTTAATGGTTGGACCTAACCAGATCTTTTTAGTGGAGGCCAAAGCCTATTGATTAGGTTCTGGGGCAAAATTGATTACTAGAAGTTGTTTAGAGAAACAACTGGTTATGAACCTACCCATAGATGCACATGGGTTGACCAACCAAAGTTGGGCTCGTGTGTAGTCTGTGTGGATTCTAGTACTCACTAAGAAATTAAAGTAATTCCTCGAATTGGAGGTTGAGGCTACCAGTTCGTAAAAATATTGGGAGAAACTTTAGACTAAAGTTCAA